>NC_041389.1:282976442-283276371 GCF_002162155.2 Triticum dicoccoides
AAACTCATTTTTTATTTATATTGGTGTAATATATCTACTGTATTCCAACTTTTCCATGGTTCATACCCCCCCCCCGATACTAGCCATAGATTCATCAAAATAAGCAAACAACACATAGAAAAAAGAATGTGTCAAAAACAGAACAATCTGTAGTAATCTATAACTCTCGAATACTTTTGTAACTCCAAAAATTCTGAAAAAATACGAAAACCTAAGAAATTTGTTTATTAATCTTCTACAAAAAGAATCAGCATTTTATCGCGCTTCTGTAATTTTAAACAATTCTGGGACTGAGCACAAAAAACTATGTTTTTCAGCAAGATCAAATCAACTATCACCGTAAGCCATCCCAAAGGTCTTACTTGGCACAAACACTAATTAAAACATTAAAACACATATAACCAGAGGCTAGAAGAATTATTTATTGAAAAATAGGCAGCAAAAAATATTGTGTTGTCTCCCAACAAGCGTTTTTCTTTAAAGCCATTAAGCTAGGCATCGATAATTTTAATGATGCTCACATGAAAGAGAGCAATTGAAACACGAAGAGAGCATCATAAAACATGTGACACACATATTTAAGTCTAACATACTTCCTCTGCATAGGCATTTTATAAGCAAACAAATTATCAAGGCAAGCAAAAACTAGCACATGCAAGGAAGAAGAAAGAAACAATAGCAATCTCAACATAACAAGTAATGGAGAGCTCCACCCCGCCCACCCCACTGTAACCCTAGCCGCCACCGTCCGGTAATCTCCACCCCCAATCATGGAAATCACCATCCAATCAACCCATTCTCTCCGGATTTCTGGTTTACCCCCTTGGGGTCTCATCTCCATGGCGGTTCAGGCTTCCATTGCTCTTGGTTTTGACTTCTCTCATGGGACGGGTCTCTCACAAGAGATCTGGAGATCCATGAGGCGCACGGTGCATCCCACTGAAGGCTCTGGTCATTTCATCATGGTGGTTTCTTTTGCAAGGCATAATTTCCGTTTGTGTGAGGAGAATGTTACCCTAGCTCTTGAGGCGGCGATTGGTGGATATTGTTCTTCATTGAAGGTATCATCACTGGTACGCGTCGGTCCTAAACAAATGGTTTTTACCCCTTTCCGTGACGACATTTGGAACCGTCGCCAAGTGAGTGTGGGCGATAGGGGGGTCCTTCCCATATGACACAGAAACCGTTGTGGATATGCCCTCCTGGCACACACACTTGGCAAAATGAGGTCGTGTGCGACCGGCGAGCACTCAAATATAGAAATACATACAATAGTGCTAAAAAATACAATTATACAGGAAAAATCATTTCTGGTCGTAAGTACATCCCACACAGTCAGTCACCACTAAATGTTTCCGTTCGTATATACATCCCACACAGTCACTACAAGGAAAATGTTTGCGCAAGGGCGTAACGCAAACAGTTTTGAAGAGAATGTCGTGTGTGATTGTTCATTCATCCAACACGGTTTATTCCTAGAAACTATGTGCGTTGCCTTAGGTCATCGCCCACGGTGTTTTCTCATTAACCGTTTGCAATAGGAAAACCCAATTAGCAAGCTAATTGGCCAATTAGGGGGCTAATTTGCCTATTATTAATAATCCATTTACTAATCTAATTGACATTCATATTAAGCACATAATATATTCCATTTCAATATTAAGGAAGTAGGATTTCATAATTAAAATACATTGGAGTACAACATGATATAGTTTCAGCACTCAGCTACTCCATTACATTACTGCACTAGCAGCAAGTTTCACATGCAACATCTAGAACCTTTTGAAATTAGCATCATAGACGATACATAGAGAGATGCATCTCATCTGGAAAACTGCTGAAGTGGAAGGCGAATATTGAGCCTTCATTCATGTTGAAGGTCTTTGCAACTTTAGGCTAGTGCCTGTGGATGATTGACCGTCCATCCTTCGACCTCTTCTGGAACACTTTAATATTGAACCATGGGTCTTGTATGAAAACTTTCCTCGCCTCCTAACCACACAGGTGGTTTGAGAGGTAATCATCAGTGAAGCCTGAAAACAAGTATGTGCATAAATATCTTCTCTATATTGGAAACGGAGCAAAGGAATACAAAAAGGCAAGGTATAATAGTTAGTACCATCTTGTAAACCTCAATGCTTCCCATTATTTCCCTGCAACACATATAAGGTAGTTAGTCATCCGGTTAAGTAAGGGTTCACATGCTATCAGTAAAATATGTTGATGATAAATAGGCACATTGCAGATTCATCAGATTAATTCAAGCCACATGAAAAACCCATTTATCCAAACCAAGCATGATTAGGAACTAGGAAATATAGCACTTGTATATGTTTCTCATGTATTAAATGCAGCCAAATCCGATTTATTCCTCACATGGTATACAATAACAGAATGCAGCCACAACAATTGAACATCCCATTGCAGAAATGAACCAAGCAGTTAACTAAACACCACAACAAATGAACCAAACGTTAACTGAGCACCACATTGCACAACATAACATACTCCTAATAGAAGATCAGAGATTTAACCAAACCAAGCATGCTTAACAACTTGGAAATATAGCAATTGTATTTGTTTCTCATGTATTTAGTACATCCAAATTCGATTTATTCCTCACATGGTATACAATAAGAGAATGTAGCCATAGCAATTGAACATTGCATTGCAGAATTGAGCCAAGCAGTTAACTAAACACCACAACAAATGAACCAAATGTTAACTGAGCACCACATTCCACAATATAACATACTCCTAATAGAAGATCAGACAGTTAACCAAACCAAGCATGCTTAACAACTTGGAAATATAGCAATTATATTTGTTTCTCATGTATTTAGTACAGCCAAATTTGATTTATTCCTCACATGGTATACAATACTAGAATGCAGCCACAAAATTGAACATCGCATTGCAGAATTGAACCAAGAAGTTAACTAAACACCACAACAAGTGAACCAAGCCACAACAAATGAGCCAAGCAATTAACTAAACACCAATTGAAAAATATAACATACTCGTAATAGAAGATCAGACAGTTAACCAAACCAAGCATGCTTAACAACTTCGAAATATTGCACCCTGAAGAATTGAACATCACATTTGCAGAATTGAACCAAGCAGTTAATTGAACACCACATTGCACGACATATAGAACATATACACTATAGCAGAAGATTGCATGGTGAAAGTAGATAGTACAATTCACTAGAATTTGTGAAGGAAAGGCAGTAGCTAGCAAACTGAACATGGGTCCTTATAGTGAGCTAATAAGACAAGCTACTCCTCATTGTCAGAGATATCAATGACGATTGGCTCCTTGGACATGGAAGAGGGCGAGGTCTCCGCATCGTGGGTGCCCTCGTTGTAGTGGTGAGTTTCCTGAGCCGCTCCGGGCACCAACCTGCTGGTTCTCGAGATGAGGTAAGCACGTGCATGCTGAGAAAACACCTCGTAGTCTTTGTTGAAGGCATCGACGGTGGCCTCGAAAAAACGCCAGGAACTGTCGTTTAAAGAAGCCAACCGTGTCGCGGCATCGGCGCGCGTGGCGTTAATGTTGGCCTCGACGGCGAGGTGCTCCTCCAAGATCCGGGGGTCGGCACGAATGGCAGCCATCGCGACCTCATCTGCGCTTGCGGCGGTGATTTGCTTCTCCACTGCCAAATGCTCCTTGAGGTCCTGGCTATACTGCGTGCACCAGGGCTTAGGCCGGTGCTTATTTTGTGGGTCGGTGATTTGGGTCGAAGGTGTCGCGCTCACGCCGACGGTCGGGGCATGTGGGATGTGGAAGGAGGACGAGGATGGGGATCGGGTGTGGATTACCTGCCTGGAGGCGAGGCCGAGTGATACGTCTTCAACGTATCAACTTTTCCAAACACTTTTGCCCTTGTTTTGGACTCTAACTTGCATGATTTGAATGAAACTAACCCAGACTGACGCTGTTTTCAGCAGAACTGCCATGGTGTTGTTTATTGTGCAGAAAACGAAAGTTCTTGGGATGACCTAAAAATCCCCGGAGATAACTTTTGTAAAATATAAAAAATACTGGCGAAAGAATCAAGGCCAGGGGCCCCACACCCTATCCACGAGGGTGGGGGGCGCCCCCCCCCTCCCCCTGGGCGTGCCCCACTGTCTCGTAGCCCCCCTGATGTTCCACCGACCTCAACTCCAACTCTATATATTCCGTTTCATAGAGAAAAAATCAGAGAGAAAGTTTCATCACGTTTTACGATACGGAGCCGCCGCCAAACCCTAATCTCTCTCGAGAGGGCTGATCTGGAGTCCATTCGGGGCTCCGGAGAGGGGGATTCATCGCCTTCGTCATCATCAACCATCCTCCATCACCAATTTCATGATGCTCACCGCCGTGCGTGAGTAATTCCATCGTAGGCTTGCTAGAAGGTGATGGGTTGGATGAGATTTACCATGTAATCAAGTTAGTTTTGTTAGGGTTTGATCGCTATTATCCACTGTGTTCTGAGATTGATGTTGCTATGACTTTGCTATGCTTAATGCTTGTCATTAGGGCCCGAGTGCCATGATTTCAGATGTGAACCTATTATGTTTTCATGAATATATGTGAGTTCTTGATCCTATCTTGCAAGTCTATAGTCTCCTATTATGGGTTATGATCCGACAACCCCGAAGTGAGAATAATCGGGATACTTCTCGATGATGACCGAAGTTTGAGGAGTTCATGTATTCACTATGTGTTAATGCTTTGGTCCGGTACTAGTTTCCACTAGGACCCCGCTGCCACGGGAGGGTAGGACAAAAGATGTCATGCAAGTTCTTTTCCATAAGCACGTATGACTATATTCGGAATACATGCCTACATTACATTGATGAACTGGAGCTAGTTCTATGTCACCCTATGTTATAGCTATTACATGAGGAATCGCATCCGACATAATTATCCATCACTGATCCAATGCCTACGGGCTTTTCACATATTGTGCTTCGCTTATTTACTTTTCTATTGCTGCTGTTACAACTACTACAACTGCTATCTTTACTTTTGCCACTGTTACCATTACTATCATACTACTTTGCTACTAAATACTTTGCTGCAGATACTAAGTTATCCAGGTGTGGTTGAATTGACAACTCAACTGCTAGTACTTAAGAATATTCTTTGGCTCCCCTTGTGTCGAATCAATAAATTTGGGTTGAATACTCTACCCTCGAAAGCTGTTGCGATCCCCTACACTTGTGGGTTATCAAGACTAATTTCTGGCGCCATTGCCGGGGAGCATAGCTCTATTCTTTGAGTCACTTGGGATTTATATCTGCTGATCACTATGAGGAACTTGAAAGACGAAAGAACTAAGATTTTTCCCTCAACTACGAGGGGAGGTAAGGAGCTGCCATCTAGCTCTACACTAGATTCTCCTTCTGTTTTGAGCAAGCTTGCGACACCTAAACCTGCTACTGCTTTGAATTTTGATAAGTCGCATGTTATTGATGATGCCACTTCTGCTATGCATGATACTTATGATGAAACTACATTTGTGCGTGATACTACTTTGCTATTAGGTGAATTTCTTGATGAACAACTTGCTAGGGTTAGAGAGAATGAAATTATTAATGATGATAGTGATGATGAAAGTTCTCCTCCTGATTATGAATTACCTGTTGTTCCTGAGGGTTATGTTATGGATGAAGAAGCTGCTAGAGCTATTTTTCCTTGCAAAGATAGATATGATCTAAAGAAGTTATTAGCTAAATGGAAGCAGCAATCCCTTAATACTAGAATGAAACCTGACCCCGCTTTTTCTACTTCACCTATCTGTGTTACTGATAAGGATTATGAATTCTCTGTTGATCCTGAGATAATTACTTTGGTTGAATCTGATCCTTTTTATGGCTATGAACTAAAACTGTTGTGGCACATCTTACCAAGTTAAATGATATAGCCACCCTGTTTACAAATGTTGAGAAGTCTCGCTATTATTATATCCTTAAGATATTTCCGTTCTCATTAAAGGGTGATACTAAAACTTGGTTTAATTCTCTTGATCCTGGTTGTGTGCGTAGTCCCCAAGATATGATTTACTACTTCTCTGCTAAATATTTCCCTGCTCATAAGAAACAAGATGCCTTGCGGGAAATATATAATTTTGTGCAAATCAAAGAAGAGAGTCGCCCACAAGCTTGGGGGAGGCTTCTCCGATTCCTTAATGCTTTGCCTGATCATCCTGTCAAGAAAAATGAAATACTTGATATCTTTTATAATGGACTAACTGATGCTTCCAGGGACTACTTGGATAGTTGCGCTGGTCGTGTTTTCAGGGAAAGAACAGTCGACCAAGCTGAATTACTATTGAATAATATGTTGACTAATGAAAATATTTGGACTCTTCATGAGCCAATTCTTGAGCCAATTGAGCCAACTCCTGAGCCTATTCCTAAACCAACTCCGAAGAAGAGGGGTGTTCTATTTCTCAGTCCTGAAGATATGCAAGAGGTAAAGAAATCTATGAAAGAAAAAGGTATTAAAGCTGAAGATGTTAAGAATTTACCTCCTATTGAAGAAATACATGGTCTTAATTTACCGCCTGTCGAAGAAACACATTGTCTTGATAACCCGACACAGGTAGTAAAGGTAAATTCTCTCTATAGATATGATAAAGTTGAAATCCCGTCTACTAAATTTCATAGCCCATGCTTAGATGAATTCGATGACTTTATGGTTAGACAAGAAAGTTTTAATGCTTATGTTGGTAGAGAATTAAAGAATAATGCTTTCGAGATAGGATGCTTGAGTGATTATACGGCTAGCGTCTACTAGAACTGGTAGAATGACTCAGGAACCTTTGTATCCTAAAGGCCACCCTAAGAGAATTGAGCAGGATTCTCAGAGAAATAATTTAGAAGCACCTAGTTCTTCCAAAAAGAAGAAAAAGAAAAACGATAGGACTTTGCATCCTTCTAGTGAACCTGTTGTAGACACACCTGAGAATCCCAATGATATTTCTATTTCTGATGCTAAAACACAATCAGGTGATGAACATGAACCTAGTTATAATGCTAATGATAATGTTCATGTTGATGCTCAACCGAGCAAAAATAATGATGTAGAGATTGAACCTGCTGTTGATCTTGATAACCCACAATCAAAGAATCAATTTGATGATAAGAGAGATTTTGTTGCTAGGAAGCACGGTAGAGAAAGAGAACCATGGGTTAAGAAACCCATGCCCTTTCCTCCTAAACCATCGAAGACAAAGGATGATGAGGATTTTGAGCGCTTTGCTGAAATGATTAGACCTATCTTCATACGTATGCGCTTAACTGATATGCTTAAATTAAATCCTTATGCTAAATATATGAAGGATATCATTACAAATAAAAGAAAGATACTGGAAGCGGAAATTTCCACCATGCTTGCCAATTATACGTTTAAGGGTGGAATACTAAAGAAACTTGGAGACCCCGGGGTACCAACTATACCATGCTCCATTAAAAGAAACTATGTTAAAACTACTTTGTGTGATCTTGGAGCCGGTGTTAGTCTTATGCCTCTCTCTTTATATCGTAGACTTGAATTGAATAAGTTGACACCTACTGAAATATCTTTGCAAATGGATGATAAATCAACTGCTATACCTGTCGGTATTTGTGAGGATGTGCCTGTTGTGGTTGCAAATGTCACTATCTTAATGGACTTTGTTATTCTTGATATTCCCGAGGACGATAGTATATCGAGATCCTTGGTAGACCCTTTTTGAATACTGAAGGGGCTGTTATTGATTGCAATAAAGGCAATGTCACTTTTCATGTTAATGGTAATGAGCATACGGTACACTTTCCGAGGAAACAACCTCAAGTTCATAGCATCAATTCTATTGGAAAAGTTCCAACTATCATTATTGGAGGTTTTGAGTTTCTTCTTCCTACTGTCAAGAAAAAGTATGATATTCTTATTGTTGGGGATGTGCATATCCCCGTTGAGGAAACCTAGTGTTATTCGAAATTCCTCCGGTTCCATGTTATTCAGAATGAGTTTGTTAACAATACTTGATCAACCTTGTTAGTGGATTCATTTTGATGATCATGAGATGGATGAAACTAGAAGGCACAACCTTCTGTAACCTCTTTTTACTTTCTGTTATTTACAATAAATAAAGAAAAAATAGTATTATCTGTCTGTTTTCTGAATTATCCGTGCAATAAAAAAATATCCTGAAAATAAAATTGCTCCAAATGCCCTGCAAATTTAGTATGATTTTTTATGGAATATTTGAGGATTTTAGGCACTGAAAACACTTCAGGGGGGGCAAGCACCTGGCCATGAGGGTGGAGGGCACGCCTACACCCCCTGGGCGCGCCCCCTGTCTCGTGGGCCCATGGTGGCCCCCCTCCAGTTATTCCTGCACCCACACACTCCATCTTCCTCCCAAAAAAAATCCAAATCTAGCTCAAGCACGAGTTCTAGCTCATTTTGCTACGATTTTCGATCTCCTTGCTCAGAACTGCTTTGGGAGATTGTTGCTTGGTATGTGACTCCTCCATTGGTCCAATTAGTTTTTGTTCTAGTGCTTTATTCTTTGCAAATTTTTGCTGCATAGGTGACCCTGTTCTTGAGCTTGCATGTCAAATTTGTGAGGTCCCAAGTAATTCTAATGCATGATATAGGCTCTAGGAACTTGTAGGAGTAGTTCCCACCAATCTTGTTTAGTTTTATTCACTTTTATTTTGAAGTTACTAAAAATTTCAGAAATTTTCAGAAAACGATAAGGAGATTTTTGAGGGGCTCTTCTAGCCAAGGCTCTCAGGATAAACAAGCTAAAGAGAAGGAAAATGCCAAGTATAATCTTCCTCGTGTAGCGGAAGTACGGCCGTGTGAATGGCCTTGTGATAATTTCTTGAGAGAAGCCGGGATTTATGAAGACTTTTATTCTTTGATTGAAAATGCGGGCCTAACCGACTTCCTCCATGACCGAATCGATCAGTATCTCTTACTCACCAATACTTTCGTGCAAAACTTCTATTATCATCTCAAGAATTCACCTCCATCAGTATCATTTCATTTATATGATGAATTCAAGGAAATGTCTTTACGTGATTTTTGTGCGGTATGTAGAATACCCTTTGAGGGCAGATTAGATGAACCACATCGAAAAGATGTGGATGGTTTTGTTAACACCATTACTGTAGGGGATCCGAAGAAGGGTTCCGATGCGAGAATCACTAGCATACACTTTCCTATTTTACGCTACTTTGCCATATTTGCTAGTAGATGCTTGATTGGTTGTGGAAATAGTGGAAACTTCAGTGTTCCTGATACTATTATTCTGGTCCATGCCTTGTTTGGTGATAATAGTTTTAGTATGAGTGTCGTTATTGCTAAACGGCTAAGCCTGAACCATACAGAAGGCCCCATCTTTGGAGGTATCTATGCCGCACGCCTTGCTAAACATTTTGAGATACCTATTAGGCACCATGAGAAAGAGGAGACAAAGTTGCCTCTTTCCCTTTTAGATTACAGGAGCATGGTAGCACATGAGTTTATTGTTCACAATGATGATAAGATACTCCTATATAACCCGAGATTTAATAAGAAACACAATGAGATTATTACTCTGCCTGCGCCTCTGTTGTTTGATTTGACTGCATTTAATTATCTTGTCTCGCCGGAAGCGGTGTATGTTCATCGAGGCCAGGCATATGCTCCCGAGCCTGAGTCGGAACCTCCACTGGACCCTTAACGTCGATCATCTTACCAGTGGGATCCTGAGGAGATGGCTAGTCAATGGTATCCTGATGACACCCCTCAGTACACCGGGGAGAGTAGCCGCGGTCCTTGGCAATAGACCACCCTAGGACAAAAGCCTAAGCTTTGTGGAGTACGTATTTCTCACCGACTTTACATTCATGTTCACATACTATTCTAGTTGTCGGTGCTCATACTCTTTCATTGTATTATCCATGCTAGTTTAATTTTTTTTCTAGCTTTCTTCTTGTGTGTTTGATAAACCTTAAGAAAAACCAACAAAATTAGTTAGTTTAATTTCCATGCTTGTAGTAGTATTTAAAATGAAAAAACCCAAAAATATTTATTGTTCTTCTTTTGTTTGTTGGGAGCTTTCCTGTGTAAATAGTTTTATTTCTTTTCTTTCCTTTGGGGGTCGATAGTAGAAGACCATATTGAAAATGTTTAGTGGCTCTCATTTGCATGATTGTTGATTTAACTTAGAGCCCATATTACTTTGTCTTCTCTCTTGAGTTGAATGCTTGTAGATTCCTGCTTAGTCCAATGTATGTGCACTATTATTATTATACACACCGTTCGGTCGTGCAAGTGAAAGTCAATAATGATGATATATGATGGACTGATTGAGATGAGAGAAGCTGGTATGAACTCGACCTCTTTTGTATTTGTAAATATGATGAGTTCATCGTTCCTGATTCAGCCTATTATGAAGTAAACATATTTGCAATGACATTTAGAGATTATAGTTGCTTGTGCCATGCTTAATTAGCTATGAGTTTATAATGGTTTACCTTGCGCGCCAACATGCTATTCAAATGATTATGATGTGGTATGATGGGATGGTATCCTCCAATGAATTGAGTGACTCGACTTGGCACATGTTCACGCATGCAGTTGAAACAAATCAGCATAGCCTTCACGATATTTATGTTCATGGTGGATTATATCCTACTCATGCTTGTACTTGATGCAAATTAATTATAATGCATGTTCATGACTGTTGTCGCTCTCTTAGTTGGTCGCTTCCCAGTCTTTTGCTAGCCTTCAGCTGTACTAAGCGGGAATACTTCTTGTGCATCCAAACTCCATAAACCCCAAAGTCGTTCCATATGAGTCCACCATACCTTCCTCTATGCGGTATTTACCTGCCGTTCCAAGTAAATTTGTATGTGCCAAACTCCAAACCTTCAAATGAAATTCTGTTTTGTATGCTCGAACAGCTCATGTTTCAACTAGGGATGTCTGTATCTTCCATGCTAGGTGGGTTATTCTCAAGAGGAGTGGACTTCGCCCCTCATTCACGAGAAAATGGCTGGTAACCGGGATGCCCAGTCCCATGATCAAAAAGATCAAAGCAAATTGAAATAATTAAACAAAACTCCCCCAGGGCTATTGTTAGTTGGAGGCACTCGTTGTTTCGAGCAAGCCATGGATTGATGCTTGCTGGTGGTGGGGGAGTATAATCTTTTACCATTCTGTTTCGGAATCGCTTATAATGTATGTAGCATGGAATATATCACCATCTCATAGTTGTTGCATTGATAGTGAAAGTATGCCGCTCAAAATGATATTTATCTCTATTTTAAAATTGAGCTCTGGCACCTCTACAAATCCCTGCTTCCATCTGCGAAGGGCCTATCTATTTACTTTTATGTTGAGTCATCATCCCTCTTATTAAAATGCACCCGCTGGAGAGCACACTGTCATTTGCATTCATTACTATTAGTTTATATTGGGTATGACTTGACTGGATCTCTTTTATCATGAATTACAATGTTTAGTCAGTCCTTGGTCTTTAAAGGTACTCTGCATTTATGTTTTGCGGTCTCAGAAAGGGCTAGCGAGATACCATCTTGTTATATCATATTATGATTGTTTTGAGAAAGTGTTGTCATCCGAGTTTTATTATTATTGCTAGCTAGCTGATTATGCCATTGATATGAATAAATATGAGACCTCAGTGTTATTGTGAATATGGTTAGTTCATAATCTTTGCTGAAAACTTGAATGCTGGCTTTACATATTTACAACAACAAGAGCAAACAGAGTTTGTAAAAGTTTATCTTTGTCACTTTCAGTTTATCAACTAAATTGCTTGAGGACAAGCAAAGGTTTAAGCTTGGGGGAGTTGATACGTCTCCAACATATCTACTTTTCCAAACACTTTTGCCCTTGTTTTGGACTTTAACTTGCATGATTTGAATGAAACTAACCCGCACTGACGCTGTTTTCAGTAGAACTGCCATGGTGTTGTTTATTGTGCAGAAAACGAAAGTTCTCGGAATGACCTGAAAATCCACGGAGATAACTTTTGGAAAATATAAAAAATACTGGCGAAAGAATCAAAGCCAGGGGGCCCACACCCTGTTCACGAGGGTGGGGGTGCGCCCCCTCCCCCTGGGCGCGCCCCCTGTCTCGTGGGCCCCATGATGCTGCACCGACCTCAACTCCAACTCTATATATTCCGTTTCGCAGAGAAAAAATTAGAGAGAAAGTTTCATCGCGTTTTATGATAAGTAGCCGTCGCCAAGCCCTAATCTCTCTCGGGAGGGCTGATCTGGAGTCCATTCGGGGCTCCAGAGAGGGGGATTCGTCGCCATCGTCATCATCAACCATCCGCCATCACCAATTTCATGATGCTCACCGCCATGCGTGAGTAATTCGATCATAGACTTGGTGGACGGTGATGGGTTGGATGAGATTTACCATGTAATAAAGTTAGTTTTGTTAGGGTTTGATCCCTAGTATCCACTATGTTCTGAGATTGATGTTGCTATGACTTTGCTATGTTTAATTCTTGTCACTAGGGCCCGAGTGCCATGATTTCAGATCTGAACCTATTATGTTTTCATGAATATATGTGAGTTCTTGATCCTATCTTGCAAGTCTATAGTCACGTATTATGTGTTATGATCCGACAACCCCGAAGTGACAATAATCAGGATACTTCTCGGTGATGACCGTAGTTTGAGGAGTTCATGTATTCACTATGTGTTAATGCTTTGGTCCAGTACTCTATTAAAAGGAGGCCTTAATATCCCTTAGTTTCCACTAGGACCCCGCTGCCACGGGAGGGTAGGACAAAAGATGTCATGCAAGTTCTTTTTCAAAACCACGTATGACTATATTCGGAATACATGCCTACATTACATTGATGAACTGGAGCTAGTTCTGTGTCACCCTATGTTATAGCTATTACATGAGGAATCGCATCCGACATAATTATCCATCACTGATCCAATGCCTACGAGCTTTTCACATATTGTGCTTCGCTTATTTACTTTTCTATTGCTACTGTTACAACTACTACAACCGCTATCTTTACTTTTGCCACTGTTACCATTACTATCATACTACTTTGCTACTAAATACTTTGCTGCAGATAGTAAGTTATCCAGGTGTGGTTGAATTGACAACTCAACTGCTAATACTTAAGAATATTCTTTGGCTCCCCTTGTGTCGAATCAATAAATTTGGGTTGAATACTCTACCCTCGAAAGCTGTTGCGATCCCCTACACTTGTGGGTTAGACAGACTAATTTTTGGCGCTGTTGCAGGGGAGCTTAGCTCTATTCTTTGAGTCACTTGGGATTTATATCTGCTGATCACTATGAGGAACTTGAAAGACGAAAGAACTAAAGATTTTTCCCTCAACTACGGGGGGAGGTAAGGAACTACCATCTAGCTCTGCACTAGATTCTCCTTCTGTTTTGAGCAAGCTTGCAACACCTAAACCTGCTACTGCTTTGAATTCTGATATGCCGCATGTTATTGATGATGCCACTTCTGCTATGCATGATACTTATGATGAAACTACTTCTGTGCATGATACTAGTTTGCCATTAGGTGAATTTCTTGATGAACAACTTTCTAGGGTTAGAGAGAATGAAATTATTAATGATGATAGTGATGATGAAAGTTCTCCCCTTGATTATGAATTGCCTGTTGTTCCTGAGGGTTATGTTATGGATGAAGAAGCTGCTAGAGCTATTTTTGCTTGCAAAGATAGATATGATCTTAAGAAGTTATTAGCTAAATGGAAGCAGCAATCCCTTAATACTAGAATGAAACCTGACCCCACTTTTGCTACTTCACCTATCTGTGTTACTGATAAGGATTATGAATTCTCTGTTGATCCTGAGATAATTACTTTGGTTGAATCTGATCCTTTTTATGGCTATGAATCTGAAGTTGTTGTGGCACATCTTACCAAGTTAAATTATATAGCCACCCTGTTTACTAATGATGAGAAGTATTTCTATTATTATATCCTTAAGATATTTATGTTCTCATTAAAGGGTGATAATAAAACTTGGTTTAATTCTCTTGATCCTGGTTGTGTGTATAGTCCCCAGGATATGATTTATTACTTCTCTGCTAAATATTTCCCTGCTCATAAGAAACAAGCTGCCTTGCGGGAAATATATAATTTTATGCAAATCAAAGAAGAGAGTCTCCCACAAGATTGGGGGAGGCTTCTCCTATTACTTAATGCTTTGCCTGATCATCCTTTTAAGAAAAATGAAATACTTGGTATCTTTTATAATGGACTAACCGATGTTTCCTGGGACTACTTGGATAGTTGTGCTGGTTGTGTTTTCAGGGAAAGAATAGTCGACCAAGCCGAATTACTATTGAATAATATGTTGACTAATGAAAATAATTGGACTCTTCCTGAGCCAATTCCTGAGCCAATTGAGCCAACTCCTGAGCCTATTCCTAAACCAACTCCGAAGAAGAGGGGAGTTCTGTTTCTCACTCTTGAAGATATGCAAGAGGTAAAGAAATCTATGAAAGAAAAAGGTATTAAAGCTGAAGATGTTAAGAATTACCACCTATTGAAAAAATACATGGTCTTACTTTACCGCCTATCGAAGAAACACATTGTCTTGATAACCCGACACAGGTAGTAAAGCTAAATTATCTCTATAGATATGATAAAGTTGAAATCCCGCCTACTAAATTTCATAGCCCATGCTTAGATGAATTCAATAAACTGTGGGGGTGTAATTGATTTTTCGTCTTGATTTGAATTAAATAATGGGGTCACAGCGGCCATGGACGATGCTTGAATTGGTAGACCTTTTATCTATAGTGATCATAAAAGAATTGGAATTATTCAGGGCTCGTTTGGACATTTTTATGCATTAAGTGAGTTTTCAATGAATTTATGTGCATAAATCAAATTTGAACTACATGCACATGCTCTAGTGCATATAAATTGGTTGAAAAATCAAATTTTTGTCCTTGGGTGCATGCTTATGTCACATGCAAGAAACTGGAATGAATTTCAAACACTAGGGCACTATTGATTGCCGACAAAACATTGATATGCCTGGTTTTTAAATTCAAGTAAATCCAAAACTCATCTAAAATTCATGAAACTTGGCATGCTATCATGGAGCGGCTTCAACATGTTGTGGTACAAATTTTGTCCCATTTGGGAAGGTTTGCGCATATGCTTCTCACAAACCGGAGCTTCTCACAATAAGCATGATGGTTTTTGGTAGTGAACGTCCCACCTTTGGGGACGAAATGATATACATTGCCTCTTATTGCTTTCAAGTTTTTTTCTCGTGTCAACATAGAACAACAGGTGTTTTGTGTCAATTTTTGTGATTTTTTGGGGTTCATTCGGACATTTTTATGCTTTAACTGAGTTTTCAATGCATTTATGTGCATAATTCAAATTTGAACTACATGCGTATGCTCAAGTGCATATAAATTGGTTGAAAAATCAAATCTTTGTCCTTGGGTGCATGCTTAGGTATCATGCAAGAATTGGGAATGAATTTCAAACACCAGGGCACCGTTGATTGCCGACAAAACATTGAGATGCCTGGTTTTAAAATTCTAGTAAATCCAAAACTCGTTCCTCAGATCTCGACCGTCGTCAGATATCTGCCGAGATGATTCTGAACTCCCCGGAGCCATCATCTCCTCCCACGAGGGCTCCGTTCAATGCATCTGCATCCCGGCATGCTACTTGCTAGACATACCCTGCATGGTGGCCGACTGGCTCACATCCCCTCAATTCGATAAACTCCAGCAACTTGAGTTCTACCATGACTATGTATGTAACATACCACGAACCGATGTATCTATTCCCTCACCACTGATGTCCATCACGTGGTTTTCCTCCTATCTCCAAACCGCCACCTTTGCCCGATGCCATCTAGCAGACGATTTGTTACAAATGCTTCAACTCCCACTGCTAAAAAAACTTGCACTTGTGGTGGTTGATCTGTCGGAGGCCGCACTGCACAACATCATGCACTCCAGCTGCCCTGCCCTGGAGCGCTTGCTGCTTGTTTTTGCAATGGAAATTCATATCCATTGTCTCA
The DNA here is from genome assembly GCF_002162155.2 of Triticum dicoccoides. Classification (NCBI taxonomy): domain Eukaryota; kingdom Viridiplantae; phylum Streptophyta; class Magnoliopsida; order Poales; family Poaceae; genus Triticum; species Triticum dicoccoides. The sequence continues at coordinate 282,992,505 of NC_041389.1, forward strand.
AAATAAAGTCGCCCCACCTTGTAAGCATGGGAGTTTGTTTTTTTGTACATGATCTCATCATCGAAGATGCCCCTTCACTTCAACGGTTGCTCCTTGATTCTGGTATAGTACCTTCACAAATAACTATAGTCTCTGCGCCTAAACTGGAGACCTTGGGTGCAATTCGTGATCCTTTTAGATGGTTCAAAATGGTGTTTGGCTCCACACCTATTGAGGTACTGTATATTATTCACATAAACTTTTGTAATCTGCCTCTTTCATTTGTGCGCATAAGTTAAGTATCATCTTGGAGTACACTTTTGGTACTAATATTATGTTCTATGCTCAATGAAGAGCTTGTCAATCCTATCAGTGGTGGTGGATTCTCTCAAGACCTTACATATCAGTATGTGGTGTTTTGATCTGAACACGATTATTGGCTTGCTGCAATTCTTTCCATGTCTGGAGAATTTGTATATAAAGGTGATGATTTCACGCACATTGAAAGCCCATATATAATGTACTATAATTAATCATTCGGCTATCACTCTTTCAACATAATATTTTTTTAGACATTAAATGTTTTCAATCTTCATCTCTATTTAGGCACTAACACATGGAGAAAAAGGTATAACCAATCGATGATTCAAGAAGCACCGGGATTTTCTCAGATCTCATGACATTCGTTTAAAGACAGTAACACTAGAAGGATATGCATCCAACAATGCAAACACTAGCTTTGTCACATTCTTCATGTTGAATGCGAGAGCACTATTGTCCGTGAGGATTAAGTTTTTCGACAAGAAATTTCTTACAACTACAAGTGTTGAACAACATAAAAAGAAGTTTCAGGTGGACCTAAGAACTTCTGATCATGCTCGGCTTCTATTTACAACAGCTTGTCATCATGTACCAGTAGAATTTCTAGCCGGGGATCTAGATTTTATGGATGAGACCGATCCATTTGATTGTGACTGCCGAAAACTTTGGTTGAGTTAGATGTCATTGTCCTGTTCAATCTTGATTTTGTCTAAACCTGATGAGCAATTAATCCTCGTGCTTTTATACTATTTGTAAGCTGGAGTTAGATATTGTTTCCCTTTTCAACTCGGTTTTGACCGATATTTTCTTTCATACTGGTCCAATAGCTTGCCATTTCTTTCATTAAGACTTAAATATTATACACATTCACAACATAGGGAAAGAACATCACTGTTACTGTTAGTCCAATTTGTGACAAGTTTTGGTACAAACTTCTTACAAACTAGAGCTTCTCTCAAAAAGGCTCATGGTTTCGAGAGGGACCTTGTCACCTATGTGTGTGAAATGACATACGTTGTCTCTTCCCGCCTTGATTTATTTTACAGAGGCAACATGCAACTATATATAGTAGTGTCGTCCTAAAAATATGAAATTATTCATGGTTCATTTTGCCTTTTTATACATTATTTGAGTGTCCTAGGCATTTGGAAAATACTTTTGTGTGTACAAAGGTCATGTGTGTACTAGCCACATATGTAATTTGATGTTCAATCTGTTTACGGAATCTAGTCCTTATAAGGTATAAGTACATATGTTGTTGTTCTGTCTGCAATGACATCGCACACGGAGCCTCCTGGGGAACCCGTCGGTGATGATTTAATCAATCGCTGACAATTGTATACCACCAAGCGTTTGCCCACAACACACATGGCTTATTAGTAGCAATCGTCTGTGTTATTATGGATCTTCGCACACATTTCTGATTACAGACCTGTTTGCCGCGTAGTACACACATCTTGTTATATTGAACCGTTTATATTCTCTTGGCTCAAAGCAAAAAGTTCATCCGAGTGATCCGCATGATGTATATCGCACACACCTTCATATGGTCAACCGTTTCTTTTGCGTTGCCTAATCACAAACAGTTCATCCGAGTGAACCTTATGATGTATATCGCACACACCTTCATTTGGCTGCCCGCTTCTTTTGTTCCTCATCATCACAAACAGTTCATTGAACTGAACCGTATGCCATGCATCGCACATGCAACTAAAATCTAAACCGTGTTTGATGCATCCTCCATCGCAAACGTTTTGCACCTTTTTTGACGGTTTTTTACATCCCCGTTTGCGATTAGTGCATCACACATAGTTTCGTGAAAGGGTCTCTGGTCGTAGTGTCGCGTTAGTAGCATCCTGCAGTAGTGCATGTTTACGTGATCGTGTTTTCTCATTTCATGTCTCATGCAAAGAGGTTGGCTTTTTCAGCTTGCATCAATGCAATCATGTATGCCCCCAATATAAGTGTCATTTTCATCTCTGGGTCATGGAGGGCCTGATTGGTCTAAGGAGTTTAGATCATGGCAAAGTGAATGCAATGATGAATGGATCCTGGTTAGCCCGTCTAAGCGTAGGGCAGGTCTAGGTCTAGCTGCAATGATGCATGCCCGTGCAAAATCTTCTTTGCGTTCCAAGGGTGGTTATCATCCTTGCAAGAGTTTGCGTTTTGCTATTTTTCTTAATTATGATGCATGCAAAGGATATCTTTACAATGTGTCGAATTTCGGGGCCCGGCAACCCGTGAGAGGTTCGAACACTAGGGTGCGTGCGGAGATCTCAACCTGCCCAGCATGCCTACTCGCGATCCTCCCTAGCCTAGCGCAAAGAGCTCACAGAGACACAAAGACACAGAGATTTATACTGGTTCGGGCCACCGTTGTAGTGTAATACCCTACTACAGTGTGGTGTGGTGGATTGCCTCTAGGGGCTATGGATGAACTAGTTACAAGGATGAACATGCCTCAGGAGGTGAGGTGTTCTTGAGCTGGTGTGATGCTCGGGGTGGAATTGGTCTCTGTCCCTTTCTATGGTGGTGGCTAAGTCCTACATATAGTCGCCTTGGTCCTCTTCCCAAATATGAGCGGGAAGGGATTCCACAATGGCAGGACTTGGAAGGGGACAAGTAGTACAGTCTATCCTAACAAAAGTAGTATTCGCCTGTGAAAAGCCTCTGGTCGTGACGCTGCGGTGGGCTCGGTGATGACCTCCATATTTCCGTCCTTGCGGTCTTGGTCTTGTTGCACCAGAATGGAAGCCTTTGGCTGATTCCTCGAGACTCTGTGCCATTGGCTTGCGTCCCTTGCATCGAAGAGCAAAACTGCGCTCTGCACCCGCCTGGCGCCCACCTGGCCTTGGTTGTCATGGCTCACCTTAGCTGAGCCTCATGAGGAAGCCGCATAGAACTCTTCGCCCCTCAGGAGCCCTCCTGAGGAGGGCAACTCCTTCATTGGTCTTGGCGTCGCCGCCTCGCGAGGGTCTTGTGGTGTTGTAGTTGAAGTTGGGTCGTACCAGGCTGTCGATGGAGCCACGTGGTGGGTCGCAGGCAGGCAAGACTGGATACCCCCAAGTCCAGGACGCCGACACTAGCCCTCGGTCCCAAGGTGCACTCGGACTTGGCTTCCAGGCAAAGCCAAAGGGCAGGGACGGAACACCGCGGGCCCTAACAGCCTGTGGCCCTGGTGACACATGGCGGTTGATGGGACGTGGGCGTCTCCACTTCCCCATGCTGCCTTGATACCCGATAGACCCAGCAGCCGCTCGTTCTCAAAGCAACTCGCCATTCGTGGTGTACCGTGCCCACTCCTATTTCTTCTTCCCCAATCTCGCTGTTGCGCCTGTGGATCTGGTGTCGGCGCCTTGCTCTTCCTTGGTATCCGTCATGGCCCCCAAGCCAAGGAAGTAGAAGGTGAAGCCGCGCGCGCCGGCCTGTCCTCCACTGGACTTGCAGCCGGCCCTTTAGCAGTCGATGTTGATCAATAAGGAAGGGCTGGACAAGGTTCGCCATGCGCTCGCCGCCAGCTCCAATGAGGGGGGAGGGGGGCGACGGTTGCCCGCCCCGCGTCTTGGCGAACCAGAGAGATAAGCGCCACTGAGATTCCCATCCACCTCCATGCTCTTCTTGCTGGGTTGATTCCTCCCTTCTCCCCCTTCTTCAACGCTATGATGTCGCATTACCAGATCCATCTGCTGCATCTGGATCCCCGCTCCGTCATCCTCATTGCCGCCTTTGCCTTCCTCTGCGAGGCCATGGTGGGCATCACTCCCTCTGTGGCCTTGTTTCGGCATTTCTTCATGCTCCGGCTGGTGGATGCTCACTAGCGCTCTGGGTGTGTGACCTTCGAAGCCGTGACCGCGACCGCTGGCTCGGGGATCAACTTCGAGTTCTCGCCCATTCACTACTAGAAAAAGGGCTATAGATGGGATTGACACTAATGGTGCACAAGACAAGGGGTGCGCCATTAGTATATACTAATGGCGCACCACCTTCTGATACGCCATTAGAGTTGAAACTACTAATGGCGCACCTGGCCCAAGGTGCGCCATTAGTATCCAATTTTTTTTGAACTAGTGCGCCTGTCCAAACATACTAATGGCGCATCCAGACACAGTGCGTCATTACTAGTTGTAACTAGTAATGGCGCACCCGTCGGAAAGTGCGCCACTAATGTTGTTTTTTTATTATATTTTTTATTCCTTTTTTTGCAATACTACTAATGGCGCACTGTTCAACCGTGCGCCATTACTAGTTTAAACTAGTAATGGCGCACTGTAGAACAGTGCGCCATTAGTATGTTTTTTTTGCAAAACTACTAATGGCGCACCGCCAGAAGGTGCGCCATTAGTAACCTGGATTACTAATGGCGCATTTAGTGCTGGTGCGCCATTAGTAAGTGGGCAGCAACAAGATATTTTGGACAGCCTCTCCTACCCACACTCACTTTCTCCCCACTTCATTCTCTCCACCTCCTCCTTGTCTCGGGTGCCTCCTCTTTTTCACCTCATTTCCACCATAGATTCATTCAAATTAAGTGGTTAAATTACCTTGTTTTGATAGGTAAGTAAGGGGGGAAGCTATATTTATGTTGTTCTCCCTACAACAATGTGCACATGCACTTTTTATGGCCTAGCTAGATCTATGTATGTTCGTGGTGTTGCATATGTTTGTGGTGTTGCATATGTGTTTGTGTTTGGAGGTGTACCGGTATTTGAAATGCGATAGTTGCCAATATTTTGCCGGAATGTTGATTCATTTCTGTTTCGGCGAGAATTTTGGCATTAAGCATTCTTTTTTGGGCCTATTTTTAGGGAAAGTCATGCCAAATTTTTTCTTGGTTCTAAAATATCGTTTTGCTCTACCCCGCAGGTGACCATGGTCCGCACGATGACCGAAGGCATCGTGAATAGGTTTTTGAGGTCCGCAAAGGCCGAGATGCTTCAAAAGAACGAGACGGAGATAAGATGTCCGTGTCGAAGATGCAAGCTGAAGAGCCTTATTGCGGACCCGGATTCCGGGCAGGTGCGGGACCACCTGCTCTTGCGTGGTTTCATGGATGGCTATCAGTGGCAAGGTGATGAAGATGACTACGAAGTCATCCATGGGGGCCGGGCAAGAAATGAGGAAGGGCAGCAAGACAACCACTGCGGCTCGGGCGGGCGAGAAGACGAAGAATCCCCAGGAGATGATCACGACGGTGATGCTGTACACAGTCATCATGTAGAAGATGCAGGACATGATGATGAGGAAGATGCCGGAGCAGACGACGGGCATGATCATGAAGATGATGATGCCGGCGGAGCAGACGACGCTGTACCATCGATGGGCTGGGTGCAGGACCCTCATATTCAAGAGCTGCTTCTCAAGCAGATGGATAACGCAAGAGCTGCCGCCCGAGATAAAGCCAAGATGGATCAACTTGAGTTAGATGCGGTTACTCAATTGTATGAAGGATGCAGGCCCGAGGATACCCGCCTGAAAGTAACGCTCATGGCTCTGGAGATGAAGGTAAAACACAAAATGACCGACGCATGTTTCGACGAGAACATGTCATTCTGGCACGAACGTCTTCCCAAGGGGAACAAGTGCCCGACCAGTTTGGAGGAGGCGAAGAAAATCGTGTGTCCTCTGGATTTACCGCACGTGAAATACCATGTGTGCATGAACAATTGCATCATTTATCGGGACAAGCACGCGGAGTCTACCATATGTTCGGTGTGCGGCGTCACTCGATAAAAGAAGAGGAAGAAAGCTCCTCGAAAAGTGGTGTGGTACTTTCCGATCAATCCTCGTCTGCAGCGGTATTTCGCGGACCCTAAGGTAGCAAAGCTCCTGCGTTGGCACGCGGATAGGGAGGAGAAGAAGCGAGAAGATGACGCAAATGATCCGGAGATAGATAAAAAAGACAAGATGCTGAGTCACCCTAAGGATGCGAGCCAATGGCAAGCGTTGAACTTTAAAGACTCAGAATTTGGGAACGATCCAAGGAACATCGTGCTGGGCGCGAGCACCGATGGAGTCAATCCGTTTGGCAGCCAGAGAAGCACACATAGCACCTGGCCTGTGTTTGTGTGGATGTACAACCTTCCCCCCTGGTTGTGCATGAAGAGGAAGTACATTCACATGAGTATGCTAATTGAAGGGCAGAAACAACCAGGGAACGACATCAATCTGTATCTGGGGCTGCTGAAAGAGGAGCTTGACACGCTGTGGAAAACGCCAACCAATACGTGGGACGCCGCAGAGAAAGAATATTTCCCTATGAGAGCCGCACTGCTCACGACGGTGCACGACTATCTCGGTTATGGATATCTCGCGGGGCAGGTAGTCCATGGATTTTCTGGATGCGTAAGGTGCATGGATGACACAATGTATTGCCAGCTAGATAGAGATCCCGGGTCTTCGAAAACTGTGTTCATGGGACATCGAAGGTGGCTTCGCGATGATGACCCGTGGAGGAAACGCAAGGATCTGTTCGATGGTGAAACCGAACCCCGAAAACGCCCGTGTATGAGGAGCGGCGAGGAAATAGACAAGCTGTTGAAAAATTGGAAAGACTGCCCACTGTCGGGAAAGAAGCAAAAGGCGCCAGAGCCGGGAAAGAAGCGAAAGGCGCCAGAGCCGCTGCTGAAGGTATTGAAAACGAGGTCTGTTTTCTGGGACTTGCCGTACTGGAAGATCCACCGTGTGCCTCACAGCCTTGATGTCATGCATATCACGAAGAACGTGTGCGAGAGTCTGCTTGGTACCCTGCTCAACATGCAAGAGAGGACCAAAGATGGGCCGAAAGCAAGGGCAGACTTGAAATCAATGGGCATCAGGCAGGAGCTTCACGCTAATGATGATGATGATGATGATGATGATGATGAGGCGAAGCAGGACACAAAAAGTCGTCGCAAAGGCAAAAAGGCCAAGAAGACCGGAAATGACTACCCTCCCGCGTGCTTCACTCTAAGTCAGGAGGAGATCGAGCAGTTTTTCACCTGCCTCCTAGGAGTAAAACTTCCTTACGGTTACGCGGGGAAGATAAGCAGATACCTAGACCCAGCGAAGCAAAAGTTCAGCGGGATGAAGTCTCACGACTGTCACGTGCTGATGACGCAGATACTTCCAGTTGCAATCCGTGGGATCATGGACGCGCACGTCGGTGAAATGCTATTTGGCCTATGCAACTTTTTCGACGTCATCTCTCGGAAGTCGATTGGCGTGAGGCAACTCAGAAGGCTACAGGAAGAGATCGTGCTGATACTATGCGAGCTTGAAATGTACTTCCCGCCTGCATTCTTCGACGTTATGGTGCATCTGCTGGTCCATATCATGGAGGATATCATCCAACTCGGGCCGACGTTCCTGCACAGCATGATGCCGTTCGAAAGGATGAATGGTGTCATCAAAGGATACGTTCGGAACATGTCACGTCCAGAGGGAAGTATAGCCAGGGGCTTTCTGACCGAAGAGTGCATCTCCTACTGCACGAATTATCTAGGCATCGAGAACCCCATTGGTCTGCCCGTCAACAGGCACCTCGGCAGGCTCGCTGGATGGGGTCACCGTGAGGGTCGCCGCGAAATGCATGTCGACTTCGAGGGTTGACTCGCCGACTTTGAAAGAGCAAACCTAGTCGCGCTACAACACATAGACGTGGTCGATCCTTGGGTGGTAGAGCACAAAACCTTTATTGAGAAGACGTACAATGACCGAGGCCAACAGAGGACGGACGGAGATATACTCAAAGAGCACAACTCATGTTTCACGCGTTGGTTCAAGCAGAAGCCGTCCCTGTTCATCGGCCGCGCCTGCGCCGCCCGCTCGCCGGTCGTCGCCCGCCCTGGCCGGAGCTGTCCCATCCCCATATGGGCGCGCCCTGCTGTGCCTGACGCCGTCCGCGCCCGCCGCTGCCTGGCGCGACTGTCCCCGAGCTCGGCCATGTTGGCGCCGTGATGCGCGTGCGTTTGCTCGGCTGCTGCTTTGCGGTTGCTGATGCACTGCCGCTGCTCGTCCTGCTGCTTGTTGCTTAGCTGCTGCTCCGCTACTAACTGCTACTGCTGCTGCCGAGCCATGCTGTTGCATTCTTGCTACTACTGTTTCTTGCTACTACTGCCGCTGCATAGCTACTGCCGTCGCTGCTGTTTCCTTAACAGCTGCCGCTGCTGTTGCCGCTGCTATTTGCTGGTCGCTCTGGCTCGTAGCTGCAAGGTTGTTTGCTGAAGAAACAACTGACGAAACTGAACCATGAAGAAACCCACGAGACTACCAGAGAGCTTGCCCCGTCCAATCTTGGTTATCTGCTATGTGTGCGTTTGTGTGCACACCCGTGAGGCTGGCCGTGCAACCAGGACGGCCCTTGTTGATTAGAGCTAGGTGGTGCTAAATTAGTCTGGTAACAGATGACATTTGGTCCCCCATTAATTAGGTTTGTTTTATTTATATGTTTATAGGTATAGCATATGACATGTGGACCCACATGCACTGTTCACTTTTTGACCCATTCAACTTTGACTTGTTGAGTCACTGATAATCTGGTGTATTAGTTGGATGGATCCCTTGCAATGTAGTGTTTCTGTTTTCGGATTGATGTACGTAGGTGACAGATACATCAGTAGCAGCAATGTAGGGAGATGTAGGTGCATCACATTGACATGGGCTAAGAACATTAATCAGGATATGTAGTAGCTCATGTGCTTAATAACCTCCATCGTTAGAGGGTTAGTAGGGGTATATCATGAACATTTACCTATGCCAAGTTGGTTGATCAAAGTTATGATCTGACGAAAGCCAAGTAGTGCACTTGCACACAACTTGGTTGTAATTCCTATCGATGAGTTACTTGATTGTTTTGATATGGTCTAATTTTGCATGCATGGTTTTGGAAAAACCGTGTTGCCAAACTAGGCCTTAGCAGTTAAGTCTTAACGTGGTTTGCATTCATTTGCAATTACACTTGTTTTTGCCTCCACTTGATGGAGCCGACAGCTTCCGTTTACCTGAAACGAGTCTTCTTGTTTTGCGGTGCTCATTTTTTTCTAAGTGCACTGCAGTACTTGTTCCTTTGTGCACCATAAGTAAAACTAGCTAATTTTATGAAAATGTATCATGTCACTGTCCGTGACTTTCTCTTTTTAAGTCCACATTCTGTTGGTGGCTCGGTTAACCCCTAGGGTTTTAGCAGTTATGTATAAAAGCATTCCGATCCAGTATTGCTTGTAGTGGTTTGTCCAAAATGTTGAATGATACTGCTTGGAGATGCATATATTGTTTCACCTCTTCACATGCCAATGTATTTTCCATGTTGTGATGAAGGCCTTTTTTGCCTTGTCCACCCGAGAGGCCCTTGAGTTTGCTGGAATGTCGATTAACTTCCGTTCCAGCAAATTCGGGTACTCCATATGTCCTATTTTCAGCAAAGGTCATGCTGAAAATTTCTGTGAATTTTAGCATGACTTTGCTAAAAATAGGACATATGGGGTACTTGTGACTAATGCATGGGCCGGGGTACTTGTGACTAATGATGAAAGCTTAGGCTTTTAGGGTGCCTCGGCATCGAAAAACCCTCAATGATAAAAGCTTAGCTTTTAGGATGCCTCGGTGTCGACAAACCCTAAATGATGAGACCATGATCTTGTTCCTTGACAATAACCAACTTTTTGACCAAACTTTGTTCCTATTTAGTGAGAAACATGGCCAACAACGATGAGGCTGGGGGTTCGGGCGGCAAGGCATTCTGGGAGCTGTCCCAGGAGATGGAGGAACAACCTCACTTGTATGAGGACGCCGCCTTCCCCACCGATCCTGAGACCACTGATGGTACCGCCGAGGATGACCCCACTGATGCCACCACTGATGGTGCCGCCGAGGATGCCACCACTGATGATGGCGGCGCACGCACAGATGGCAGCCAACCGAAGAGGCAACGGAAGGATCGGCGCCCGACCGTGCTCCGCACCCTTAAGGGGAACACAAACTCGGTCCCGGCGGTTACAGAGTGGCGGAGCCTATATGGGACAAGGAGGACACGTAGCGTGCCGAGCAAGGCCTACCGCCCCGCTTCGAGAAATACAACGGTAACAAGTAGACCAGGAACTATGTCAGGGCCCGGTACAAGGAGGACCCGATAACAAAGGAGCTTACCACGGATCTGAAGACCAGGGCGCTTGAGCTTGTTCTGGTAAGGAATACACCCCCGCGTAATTAGCTCCATATGGTTGCATTCTAATTAATGAAGCCAAATTTCTAAATGGTTCACATTCCTTCCGCAGGCGACTAAAAGCAGTATCGCGGGGTCGACTAAGAGCAACCCTTGGGACACCACTCTAAATAGGGCGTTGAATGTAATGAAGAACAAGGATAAGCTCAGTAAGCCGACGTCAGCTGGTCGTGTGGCCGGCATAGGCTTGTCCACAAAATGGGGGTCATACTATACCGCTGGTGTGCGGAAGGAGAAAAAGACCAGCTCGGAAAGCCAGGCGCGCGAGGTTCAAGAACTCAAGGCACAGGTGGCGCGGATTCCGGAGATTGTCCAAGAGAAAGTGCAACAACAACTCGGAGCGACGATCACCGCCATTGTGCCTACCTTGATCCAGGGGTTGAGTGCGTGGATTGCGGGCGGCCAACAGGGGCCGCCCCCGATTCCTAGCTTCACGGCCAGTAACTCGCAGAATGCGATGGCGGGGCCATTGGTGTCTCCGGCGGAGGCGGCATTGGTGTCTCCGACGCTGGCACGGGAGCTTAATGCACCCGGGTGTATGCCGGCCGGCACCTCTGCAGCAAGAGGCCCCTCCGTCAACTGCACGCCCACCGTTGGCGGTGCCTCGACATTATCCGAGCTCGACCCATCATCAAGGTAACTAATTAAGCCTCTCTCGGTCGAGGACTTCATCTCCTTGCCTTTGACTGGGCATCCCTGACGCCCTACATGTTTTCGCAGGGCGCCGCCGACGTTCCGTGCACTCTCCTGCACTTCATGAGCAATGAGTTGGTCGATGTCGCCAAGGGCAAAATCATTCAACCGGGCAACCCCTTGTTCCACGGTACCCAGATGCCACCCAGCTTGTTTAGGGTTGAACTGGTTCGGGTGTTGCCAGGCTGCGACGAGTTGTTACCTCCGATTCGACCCGTCGAGGACGACGATGATGACGTGATGACCCTCAGCGCCTGCCTAAGCTGGCCCCTGCTTTGGCCGAAGAGCCAGATTCGTTTGGGGGCGGGGGACACCACCCCAAAGACAACACCGCCAGTCGTGCCGGCCCCATGGCAAGACCGCCGCAACGGTGCCGGACATCCCTATGCCACTGGATCCAAACATGCATATGGCACAGGATCAGAACGACGACGACGACGATACATTTGGCAACGTCGATCAGTACTTTGTCGAACATAGGTACGATGGCGACTTCATGGGGGCTCCTTCTCAAGAACCCAACCCAACAAAAGACGTGTGCGATCTAGCTGGTACCACGGAGAAGCCAAGTTGCAACAGGCGTCGTCTGCCGTTCAGCTCTCAGGAGACGCCTCCAGCTCCCGACTTCACCGAGCCTCAGATAGGCGAGGTGCAAAATATTATCAGCCCAAACACACTCAAGAAGGCGGTCTGTGAGCAGAACTCGGTCCCATTACAGGAGAAGAAGAAGGCACGCAAAAGAAAGACTAACAAGGGTGCGAGCCAGCTGGCACCGAGTACGATCCATGCTCAGGTTGGGCCACCTTCACCTGAGGATATCTCGAGGAGGGTGCATGTGGCGGGTAGGGCAATGCTACCGACAAATATGCTCAATGCTGCAACTGGTGCTATGCGGAGTCTGCATGACAGTGTTCTTTCTTTGGAGAAGCGGCGTCTCAGAGAGAAGGATGTGGCATACCCAGTTTTCACAGCCAAGGTGCCAGAGGGCAAGAGCTTTGTGGATAACTCCATCGGGCGTACGATCGTCCTGCGGTTTGATGACATCCACGCTATGATGAACCTTCATCCGCTGCACTACACCTTCGTTCGGCTATTTTCGCTGAGTATGGAGATGCGGATCATTCGCGACAAGACCCCGGACATCGTGATAGTCGAACCCTTCTACATGCGTGCCAAGATCTTGGGCAGCGCTGGGGACCGGCAAGTCACGAGTTCTTACCTCGAAGGCGTCATTCTGGCAAACCAAGATAAGGATAACTTCCTCGTGCCTTACTTTCCTGAGTAAGTCCTCCCCTCAACCGGCCCGTAACATATGAATTCTTAGATTTCGATCGTTTTTCTTTTAACATTCCGTGTTTTCTGCAGTGACACACATTGCACGCTCATCCTCCTAAGCCCCAAATATTCCATGGCCACGTATTTCGACCCGGACCGTCAGTCGAACGTAGACTACACAAATGTCAAGAAGGTTCTTGATGATGTTCTCCCCGGCGACGCCAAATCTGGAGGCACCTTCACCAGGCCTATTCATAAGTACGGCAAGCACGTGTTCTCCCACAATACGATGTTCTGCTGCGTCAAGCAGCCGCCTGGCGGTCAGAAGGGTGCCTACTACGCCATCCATCACATGCGGGCGATCGTACGGGACCATCATCAACTTCTGCTACCGAGTAAACTCAAAGATTGGGCCGCGAGCGTGTCAACAATCCAGGACGCGGACATCAGACAAGAATTCTTTCGCATCCAGTCGGAGTTTGCGGAAATCATCCATCAAGATGTCCTTCATACCTCGGGGCAGTTCTACCTCAGAAATCAACCGTCCAATAGTGACATCGACACAATGCTACAAATGCAGGCTGACAACGCCCGTTCTTTCATGACTCCCACGATAGATGGCGGCTTCATCCACACTCCGGTCCCTTGAGTCGAGTCGAAAGCAGTGATGCTGTGTCTAGTTCTGAAACATCGATTGGCTCATGTTGTAATTAAACTTTAATGAACTTGTAGTATGTCTCTTTGGTTTCGAGAGTCGTTCAACTTAGATGTAATCGATGCTATTAATGTCTTGCTTTTCTCTTCCGATCGTTCTGTTGCATACTTATATATTGCTTATGTATTGTCTGTGAATTGGTACTAACGTTTCGTTTGGCTAGTGCATAGCGATGCCGTCGTATGTCGTGTACAAGGGTAAGTTTCCCGGAGTCTACGACGACTGGGAGGAGTGTCAGAGACAGGTTCACCGATTCAGCGGTAACAGTTACAAAGGGTACACCACTAGGGCCGAGGCTGAATCTAGATACGCTGTTATCTAGCGGGAGAGAGGAGGGAGCGTTGGAGGAACCGGATGAAGACGAGTTTCATCGTGATGATGCTCATCGTGATGACCGCAGCTCTCTTCTATGTGATGGTAGTTTAGATGATCGATATCGACTTGTAATGTGAAGACAAACTCGCTACTCGCGGTCTCGAGACTTGTAATATAATGTTCTATCTTTGTTTGGTCTTTTCAATTCGGAGACTAATATGATGAATTGTATTCAAAGACTAATATGATGAATTGTATTCAGAGACTAATCTTCTATTGTATTCGATGAATCTGTTGTTGATGTGTGCTGTCTATATTTTGTCCAATTATACATTTTGTAACCTGTGCAAAAAACAGAAAATAAAAAAACAAAAAAACCTAATATTCATACTAATGGCGCATCACATCACAGTGCGCCATTAGTATGCCAAAGGATACTAATGGCACATCATTAAACAGTGCGCCATTAGTATGCCGAAGTTACTAATGGCGCATCTTGCTGTTGTGCGCCATTAGTATGCCAAAGCACCTGGGTATACATGGCCCCCCTGGGAGGCATACTAATGGCGCACTGTTGTATATACTAATGGCGCATCCAGTGGTGCGCCATTAGTATACCAGATACTAATGGCGTACCAGTGGTGCGCCATTAGTAAAATATACTAATGGCATGGCACTAATGGCGCACCACTAATGCGCCATTAATGGCCAAATTAGGTGCGCCATTAGTAGGCCTTTTCCTAGTAGTGATTGCGAAGGGATTCCGGAAGCAGTGGCTTCTGATAGACGCCCGCGCGTTCAGCCCCCTGCTCACGATTCCCGGGTTGCCGGCTTTGCCAAGCTCTGGCTGGTGCCATGTGAAGCTCACTGACTGGCGTCTTGCTTTTGTCTGGAAGAGGTTGGCGAGACTCCAGGAACTGGGGGTGACGGCGCCAATGGTGGTGAAGGAATTGGTGAAGCAGCGCCTTGCTCCCCTCCAGCGCCATTCCCGCCCGACGTGGGCCTTCACCGGCGCCGAGGATCCGATGAGGCTGCAGAAGCCGCCGCTTGCCGCCGATACCTTGAGCGTGCTGCTCAAGCTCCTGACCGGCGAGCCTGAGCCTGATGACCTCCCAGGGGGTGGCTGCCTCCTTTATCTATGCTCAAACAAGGAGGCCTTCGCGGGTCAGATGCCCCTGTTTGATGAGTGGGGTTGCTTCCCGAGGGCATTGAGGGGCCCCGTGAGAATCCAGTCTTCGTGGCTCCTCTCCTGCTCGGTCCTTCTGCACGCGCCCCAAGTGTGGAGGAAGGGGGACGTGCGCCTCCGTCAGCCGTCGAGAACTCCTCCGGAGGCTCAGCCTCGCTAGAGGCTTAGGAGCCTCAGGCTTTTGGGGTTCCGGCAGGGGCTGCTGCAGAGCCTGCGCTTCACCAAGCTCCGAAGGCAGAAGCCTCTGACATCCGCGACGGTGGCTCCAGAGCTGCTGCTGGCAACGAGGAGCCCACTAACGGCCCTAGAGCTATGAGCCAGGACGCCACGCCGGGCGCCCCTGCCCTCTGGACCCCTGCCCCAGGTATCACGTCGGACGCTCCCCCTCCTGAGGATCGCCCGTCGGGACCAGGTCGGCGCCGCCCGTGCCTTGAGTCGCTCCTAAAGAGGAAGAGGTCCCCGTGCCGCGACGATGGCACCCGCCGGCCGCTGAAGCCAAGGAGATATGTGGCCGCCGACGAGTAAGTATCTTCGCTCCTAATCTCGAAGCGCACTGCATTTTCTCATGGTTGGGGTTTTGCAGGATCCTCATGAAGGCAAAACCTCAGGAGGCGGGTGCCCCCAAGAGCTCCAGCACGGCGCAGGCGCGCAGTCCCGAGCGCTCTGAGCCTGCACAGGGCGTGAATCCAGCTCTCTCCATCACGGTGTCGCGCGGATGCACCGGAACCGAGCCCCATGTTCTCTCCCCCTCCGACTCTGTCCGTGAGGGGAAGGGTGCGCCGGTAATCCTTCCTCTTGTCCTTGCCGGCAGGGGGGCACCCTCTGGGCAGCCTTCGTCTTCAAGCTGCGGGGCCCCACCGGCCAGCCCCCATGTAATGCCCCAGATCCGATACGCGAGGTGTCTTCCAGTCATTCGTCGTTGTTGCCATGTCATTTGCTTGCGTGTTGCATTTTGCCATGTCATCATCTGCATTTCATCTGCATGTTTTTCAAAACTTGCATCCATTCGGGTTCCCCCGGTTCTATCCATTTTCCATTCTGAGCCCAACCACACTCGCACACGCCCGCGACACCTCTGAAATATTATTTTTATAAGTGGCATAAAAATGTTCTCGGAATGGGATGAAACTTGTCGAGCGGTTTTATTAGAGTGTAGATAGACCGCCGACCAAATTTTGTTGCGTTCGGAGTCCATTTGATAGCCCAAGCGTTAAACATACAACTGCAATATAGCCGGTGTAATCGTCGGATGTTTCGGTCTCCGAAATAGTTGCCGGGCTGCCCTTCACTTCTCTCTTCTCAGTCCAGCCCATCTAAACACACCCACCTAGCCCATAAAAAAACCTCCGACCGGAGCCATAGATCATCATCGAAGGGTCCGGAATGCCCCTAAACCCTCAAACCCTAGCCCTTTTGCTATATATGGACACCCCACGTCCATTTCAGGCAACCTAGCCTCCCCCTACCCTTAGCCGCCACCTCCCACCTCGTTCTCCGTGGCGGCTGCCCCTTCTCTGCTACTTGGCGCCTCACCACGGGTCAGCGCCTCTGCTTCAGCCAACTGCAAGGCACCACGCGTCATCCCGGCTCCTCCCCACCCGCACGGCCCGTTGCAGCCCGCAACTGGCCCGCTCTGGCCAGAACTCCGCCATCGCCGGGCCCGAGTGTGCCTAGGCCCCGCACCTCCCCGCTCTGGATCAGGGTAGGAGCCCGATCTCATAGCTCCTCCTCGTCTCCCACCCACCACCACCGACGCGCGGCCACAGGAGGTCGCCAGAGCAGCGTCTAGCTCGTCGGAGCCCCGATCTGCCACCCCTCTCCCTCTCTTTTCCTCCTTGCCCCACTGTCTCTTCTCACCGCGCCCTCTCCCCTTCCTCTGCAGGACCTTGCCGCCGCGGCTTGCGGATATTGTCGCCGGCACCGCCCAACACCGGGAATGGTCACCCCACACCCGGATTTGGTCTCCAACCCCGCGGATCCACCTCCACGGCCTCCCTGCGCGCAACCTCCTCGCCGGGATCGCGCCTCTGCCTGTGTCGCCGCCATGGCCCTGCTCGGGTCGAGCAGGGAGCTCACCCTCGCCAGCTTTGCGCGCCCGGGCCGGCCCAGCAGCCCCAGTGCCACCCAAGCCCAACCACTCCACCGATCGGGCCTCGGCCCAGCAAGGTGAGCCCTGGATCCAGTCCTAACCCTCGCCTTGGGCTCCTCGTAGCTGTTCGACGCTCACCCATTTTTTTCTGTAAAATTCGCCTAAGTCCCTGAAAATTGACATTATGTGTGCATGTTTGCATAGCCATAACTTGATACATGTTGCTCCGATTTGTGTGTATAATATGTCAAAATGTTCATCTGAGAGTGCTCTTCATGATGGAGTAGTTCGCCTACATGTTACTTTTAATATTGATGTCTTAATCTTTGTTACAAAACTGCTATGTGATATGAACTGCTGGAATCTGCTGATTGTTAACATCATTTGTGCATATTGTGAGTGCTACAACTTTGTTCCTGTTGATGCTATGATGACAATCGTGATATGCACATGTTCTGCTCTTGATGCTCTACACGTTGGTGTGCTTTTCATTCATGTTAGGGTGCATCTTGATATCTTAATCTCTGTTGCAAAAGTGCATGTTGCTGTTAACTGCTGAAAACTGTTGTAACTTGCTGATTTGTCATTTTTGTTGCATTTTTTTGTGCATCCTATGAGCATGATGTCTACATGTTTTAGGAGCCTAATAATGCCATATTTACAGGGGTGCAATTCATGTATTTTTATATTCCCTGTAGTGAGTGCATAAGGCTTGTGAAGTGGGTAACTTGCTGTTAATTTTCTATCAATGCTGAGACTGCTATATCATGTTGCCATGTTTGCTTGATGCTACCAGTTCATCCATGCATATTCTGGAGATGCTTTGTTGACATGTTTTGTTGTATATGTTATTATCTATCATGCCAAGTCTTTTGATGCCTTATATATGTCATGTAGCATATGTTTTCGTTGCCATGAACATGCTTACATAATCCAGATTTCTGTTAACTTCATGATGCTATGTTGTGAGCTTTATAGTAACTATTGTATGCCTCTTATGGAGATGCTCCAATTATATTTTTGGTAGTATCCTATGAGTATTTTGTTCACATGCCATGGTTTTTTATTTTGGATGTCATATGCCTCTGTTCCATGCTTGCAAACATGCTATCATAATGTTGTTGTTTTACACTTGCTGAAGATGTTTCAACGTTCAATCTTGTCATGTTGGTTCCTATTAATCCATGAGCCATATGTATATGATGCCATGATTTTATCTGCTATTTGTTATGTGTACTTTGATGCCATGCACTTGGTTGCTATGTTTACTTGCTGTAGCTTGTCTCTTTATTGCTCTCAAGGTGCCATCATATTAACTCTGCTCATGCATATGTTCCTGTGTTATAAAGTTGCTTTTTGCATTGATCATATTGGTTTAATCTTGATACGTATGAACCTAAAACTTAATTACATTTAAAGTATGTTATGTTTACATGAAGCACATGTCAAGTTTGTGCTCATATGATTCCTGTAGCATGTTGTTTTGATGTTTGCAAAGTGCCTACTTGCTGTTTTGGGCAGATTGTTTTTTTTTTGGACTGTATGTGTTGCACCGTTGCTCCGTTTTGAAAATGCTCTATATGAAACTTGCTTAGAATTGCATGTAGTTTCATATTATCATGTTGCATCCTTGTGTTGAGAGTGTTTCCTTGATGTTTGATTGCATTTTGCATCAATGCCATGTTTAACTTGTTTTGCTCATATCTTCTAGGCCGTAGCTCTGAACTAAATGAACTTTATATGGAACTTGACTAGAATTTCATGTAGATCATCTTGGTGCATCTTAACTTTCTGTTTAACAACTTGAACATAAGGGTTATTCAGTTCTGGACCAATTTCGAAATTTGCATATGAGGACTTACCGGATTTGTTATATGTTATTTCCGGCCTCATTTAAACATGCTTTGATGTGATATTCTTGTATGCATCATCCCTTGACATGAGTAGCATCATATATCCTTGTAATGCATCGTACCTTGGTTGAGCATCATGTCATGTCTATGTGTTGTGTGTTTACCTTGTTGTTTGCTTCTTTCCGGTTGTGCTTCTTCTCGATAGTTCCTGTTTTGTTGCAATCGTCAGGATTCGTTCGTCTACGCTTGGTTCGTCTTCGCCCGTTCGTCTTCTTCATGGACTCGTTCTTCTTCCTTGCGGGATTTCAGGCAAGATGACCGTTACCCTGGATCTCACTACTATCATTGCTATGCTAGTTGCTTCGTCCTATCGCTATGTTGCGCTACCTATCACTGTTTGTCAAGCCTCCCAAATTGCCATGTCAGCCTCTAACCTTTTCACCCTTCCTAGCAAACCGTTGTTTGGCTAAGTTACGGCTTTTGCTCAGCCCCTCTTATAGTGTTGTTAGTTGCAGGTGAAGTTGAAGATTGCTCCATGTTGGAACAGGATTATTTTGGGATATCACAATATCTCTTATTTAATTAATGCATCTATATACTTGGTGAAGGGTGGAAGGCTCGGCCTTATGCCTGGTGTTTTGTTCCACTCTTGCTTCCTTAGTTTCCAACATACCGGGGTTATGTTCCTTGATTCTGCCTTCCTTACGCGGCCAGGTGTATGGGAACCCCTTGACAGTTCGCTTTGAATAAAACTCCTCCAGCAAGGCCCAACTTTGGTTTACATTTGCCTAACAACCTATAACCTTTCCCTTGGGAGTAATTAACCTGAGGGTCATCTTTATTTTAAACCCCCCCGGGCCAGTGCTTCTCTAAGTGTTGGTCCGAACCGAGCAGCCCGCGGGGCCACCTCGGGGAAACTTGAGGGCTGGTTTTACTCGTAGCTTGACTCATCCAGTGTGCCCTGAGAACGAGATATGTGCAGCTCCTATCGGGATTTGTCGGCACATTCGGGCGGTCTTGCTGGTCTTGTTTTACCATTGTCGAAATGTCTTGTAACCAGGATTCCGAGACTGATTGGGTCTTCCCGGGAGAAGGAATATCCTTCGTTGGTCGTGAGAGATTATAATGGTCTAAGTCGGGACACCCTTGCAGGGTTTAAACTTTCGAAAGCCGTGCCCATGGTTATGTGGCAGATGGGAATTTGTTAATGTCCAGTTGTAGAGAACTTGACACTTGACTTCATTAAAATGCATCAACCGCGTGTGTAGCCGTGATGGTCTCTTTTCGTCGGAGTCCGGGAAGTGAACACGGTTTGGGTTATGTATGAACGTAAGTAGTTTCAGGATCACTTCTTGATCACTTATAGCTTCTCGACGGTTGCGTTACTTCTCTCCTCGCTCTTATTTGCGTATGTTAGCCACCATATATGCTTAGTCGCTGATGCAACCTCACCACTTATCCTTTCCATACCCATTAAGCTTTTGCTAGTCTTGATGCCCATTGTAATGGGATTGCTGAGTCCTCGTGGCTCATAGATTACTACAACAACAGTTGCAGGTACAGGCAATGCGAGGATCATGACGTGAGAGTGATGTTCACTTGTTTGGAGTTCTTCTTCTACTTCTTCTTCGATCAGGGGATAGGTTCCAGGTCGGCAGCTTAGGCTAGCAGGGTGGATGTCGTTTGAGCTTCTGTTTGTGTTTCATCCGTAGTCGGATGTTGCTCTTATGTATGGTGATGTTGTATTCGTGTGGCATTGTATGCCTCTTGTATGTATCCCCAACTATTATGTAATGGTATGATGTAATGATATCCACCTTCCAAAAGCATCGCCAATATGCACTTCTATCCTTGGTGGGACCTTCGAGTTCCTTTAGGATAGGGTCGCATATTGAGCATGACACCCTAGCACCTCCCGAGCGACCTCCGAAGCCGGTGAAGATTGGCGACGAGCTCGCGCTTGCTCGCGAGCGCAGTGCGGTGTGCTTCGGGTTCTTCGGTGAAGCGATGCATGCGATGGTCCATCTTGGTGGGGAGCTCGCCAACGTCAACACCAGGCTTGAAGCAGAGAACCGCCGCCTGGAAGGTGAGTGGCAGCGGCTGAAGATGGCCATCAACCTTAGGAAGCTTCAGCGAGACGAGGCTGAGGCGCGCGCGGAGGCCTTGCTCGCGCCATGGAAGAGGCTGAGGCAGCCAACCGCCATCGCGAGGTGGCTGAGGAGCGGGAGAGGGATCTTGTGTCTTCGAGTGCTGCCCTTCTACGTGAAATCGAGGAGCGTCATGCCCTGCTGGCCTCCTCGCCAGGTGAGGTGGCCCTTGCCGAGGCGGAGCTCCTGAGGCGCCATGAGGACTTGACACTATAGGCCGTGGATCATAGCTTGGCGCTGGAGAGACTGGAGCTGAGGGAGTGACAAGCCGTCATGGCTGAGGATGCTGTCGCCGCCCGAGAAGCTCAGGTTCAGGCGGAGGTGGAGGAGAAGGTGGTGAAGGCACGTGCTGAGCTAGCTGAGGGGCACCGCCTGGACCTGGAGCTGCTCAAGGCTGAGTTTGAGGGCCGGACCTCCGTCCTGAGGACCGAGCTGCAGGCGGTGAAGCAGCGCGAGGGCGCTGCCCGGGAGGCCCTGGCTTCTTCTCAATTCGCCCTGGATTCTGCTCGCGCCGAGATATCCTCTCTCCGGAAGCAGGCTGAGGACGCCGCCCCCCTCCTGGAGAAGGCTTTGGGTGAAAAGTGCCGCCGCCGGATGCTGGAGCGTGAACACGGCCCCATGCTCCAGGTTCTGCGCATCAGAGCCAACAACGCCTTGGGTGTCGTTTGCGATGAGAGCGCTCCTCACCCACACAAGAGCGATTATGCCAGCCATCTCCGCTTCTTCACTAATGTCGTGACCCGCCTGGAGGATCAGGCCGCAAAAGCCCGCCAGCTCATTGAGGAGAGGAGCCGGGGCCTCCTCGGGCGTGCGGTCTCGTGCATCTTCAGCAACCTCCTGAACCTCGACTCCCACTTCGACTTCAGCACCGTACTAGCCCCCGTGCCTGCGGCCACCCAAGACAAGCTTGCCAAGTGGGTGGATGGTTGCTACGTCTTGAGCTTGTGTTGGTTTTCCTTGAAGAGGAAAGGGTGATGCAGCAATAGTAGCATAAGTATTTCCCTCAGTTTTTGAGAACCAAGGTATCAATCCAGTAGGAGGCTCCTCAAAAGTCCCACGCACCTACACAAACAAACAAAGAACTCGCAACCAACACAATAAAGGGGTTGTCAATCCCTTCACGACCACTTGCGAAAGTGAGATCTGATAGAGATAGTATGATAAGATAAATATATTTTTGGTATTTTGTAATATAGATGCAAAAAGTAAAGATGCAAATAAAAGTAGATTGAACGCTTATATGATAAAAGATAGACCCGGGGGCCATAGGTTTCACTAGTGTCTTCTCTCAAGATAGCATAAGTATTACGGTGGGTGAACAAATTACTGTCGAGCAATTGATAGAAAAGCGAATAGTTATGAGATTATCTAGGCATGATCATGTATATAGGCATCACGTCTGTCACAAGTAGACCGACTCCTGCCTGCATCTACTACTATTACTCCACACATCAACCGCTATCCAGCATGCATCTAGAGTATTAAGTTCATAAGAACAGAGTAACACATTAAGAAAGATGACATGATGTAGAGGGATAAACTCAAGCAATATGATATAAACCCCATCTTTTTATCCTCGATGGCAACAATACAATACGTGCCTTGCAACCCCTGCTGTCACTGGGTAAGGACACCGCAAGATTGAACCCAAACTAAACACTTCTCCCATGGCAAGAAAGATCAATCTAGTAGGCCAAACCAAACTGCTAATTCGAAGAGACTTGCAAAGATAACTCAATCATACATAAAAGAATTCAGAGAAGATTCAAATATTTCTCATAGATAAACTTGATGATAAACCAACAATTCATCGGATCTCGACAAACACACCGCAAAAAGAGTTTACATCGAATAGATCTCCACAAGAGAGGGGGAGAACATTGTATTGAGATCCAAAAAGAGAGAAGAAGCCATCTAGCTAATAACTATGGACCCGAAGGTTTGTGGTAAACTACTCACAACTCATCGGAGGGGCTATGGTGTTGATGTAGAAGCCCTCCGTGGTCGATTCCCCCTTCGGTGGAGCGCCGACGAAGGCTCCGAGATGGGATCTCGCGGATACAGAAGGTTGCGGCGGTGGAAATTGTTTTTCATTGGCTCCCTGGATATTTTCAGGGTACGTGGGTATATATAGGAGGAAGAAGTATGTCGGTGGCCGCTCATGGGGCCCAGGAGACAGGGGGCGCGCCCAATAGGGGTGGGCGCGCCTTGCTATCTCCTGGTCGCCTCGTTCGCTTCTTGACTTGCACTCCAAGTTCTCCGGATCACGTTCATTCCAAAAATCACGCTCCCGAAGGTTTCATTCCGTTTGGATTCCGTTTGATATTCCTTTTCTTCAAAATACTTAAATAGGCAAAAAAATAGCAATACGGCTTGGGCCTCCGGTTAGTAGGTTAGTCCCAAAAATGATATAAATATGTAAAATAAAGCCCATAAAGATCCAAAAGGGGTAATATAATAGCATGGAACAATCAAAAATTGATACGTTGGAGACGTATCAAGCATCCCCAAGCTTAATTCCTGCTCGTCCTCGAGTAGGTAAATGATAAAAACAAATTTTTTGATGTGGAATGCTACCTAGCATAATTGTCTATGTAATTTTCTTCATTGTGGCATGAATGTTTAGATCCAAATGATTCAAAATAAAAGTTCATATTGATAAAAGAAATAGTGACACTTCAAGCATACTAATCAAAGTAATCATGTCTTCTCAAAATAACATGGCTAAAGAAAGTTCATCCCTACAAAATCATATAGTTAGGCTATTCTTCATTTTCGTCACACAAAGATGTTCCCAAATTCTACACCCCCGATGACAAGCCAAGCAATTGTTTCGTACTTAAATAATCTCAAACTTTTTCAACCTTCACGCAATACTTGAGCGTGAGCCATGGATATAGCACTCTGGGTGGAATAGAATATGATGATGGGGATTGTGTGGAGAAGACAAAAAGGAGAAGGTCTCATATTGACGAGGATAATCAACGGGCTATGGAGATGGCCATCAATTGATGTCAACATGAGGAGTAGGGATTGCCATGCAACGGATGCACTAGAGCTATAAATGAATGCTCAACAAAAGAAAACTAGTGGGTGTGCATCCAACTTGCTTGCTCATAAAGACCTATTGTATTTGAGGAAGCCCATTGTAGGAATATACAAGCCAAGTTCTATAATGAAAAATTCCCACTAGTATATGAAAGTGACAACATATGAGACTCACTATATGAAAAACATGGTGCTACTTTGAAGCACACTATATGAGACTCACTACATGAAGAATAAGGTGCTACTTTGAAGCACAAGTGTGGAAAAAGAGATAGTAACATTGCCCCTTTTATTTATTTTCTTTTTCCCCTTTTCTTTTATTTTTTTTCTTTGGCCTTTCTTTTTTTCTTCTTTTTTTGGGAAATGCTCTAATAATGATGATCATCATACTTTTATTGATTACAACACATGAATTACAACTCAAAACTAGAACAAGATATGACTCTATATGAATGCCTCCGGTGGTGTACCGGGATGGTGCAATGAATCAAGAGTGACATGTATAAAAAAATTATGCATGGTGGCTTTGCCACAAATACAATGTCAACTACATGATCATGCAATGGCAATATGACAAAAGTAATGTATGTCATGATGATGATGAATGGAACGGTGGAAAGTTGCATGGCAATATATCTCAGAATGGCTATGGAAATGCCATAATAGGTAGGTATGGTGGCTGTTTTGAGGAAGATATAAGGAGGTTTATGTGTGATAGAGCGTATCGTATCATGGGGTTTGGATGCACCGGTGAAGTTTGCACCAACTCTCAAGGTGAGAAAGGGCAATGCACGGTACCGAAGAGGCTAGCAATGATGGAAAGGTAAAAGTGCGTATAATCCATGGACTCAACATTAGTCAAAAGAACTCATATACTTATTGCAAAAATTTAGAAGTCATCAAAAATCAAGCACTACGCGCATGCTCCTAGAGCGATAGATTGGTAGGAAAAGACCATCGCTCGTCCCCGACCGCCACTCATAAGGATGCACAAGCCAGGTACACTTCATGTTTCAAATTTGTTACACAACTTTAACCATACGTGCATGCTACGGGACTTGCTAACTTCAATACAAGCATTCTTTAAATTCATAATCACCCAACTAGCATGAATTTAATACCACTACCTCCATATATCAAAACAATTATCAAGTATCAAAATGATCATAGCATCCAATTCACTTCCTATGATAGTTTTTATTATACCCAACTTGGATGCCTACCATTCTAGGACCAATTTTATAACCATAGAAAATACCATGCTGTTCTAAAAGACTCTCAAAATAATATAAGTGAAGCACGAGAGACTAGCAATTTCTACAAAATTAAGCCACCGCCGTGCTCTAAAAGATAAAGTGAAGCACTAGAGCAAAAACTATCAAGCTCAAAAGATATAAGTGAAGCACATAGCATATTCTAGCAAATTCTAATCAAGTAGGCTTCTCCCAAAAGGTGTGTACATCAAGTATGATTGTCGTAAACTAAAAATCAAAGACTAATATAATACACGATGCTCTAAGCAAAACACATATCATGTGGCGAATAAAAATATAGCTCCCAGTAAAGTTACCAATGAACGAAGACGAAAGAGGGGATGCCTTCCCGGGGCATCCCCAAGCTTAGGCTTTTGGCTATTCTTGAATATCTTGGGGTGCCTTGGGCATCCCCAAGCTTAGGCTCTTGCCACTCCTTATTCCATAGTCCATCAAAGCTTTACCCAAAACATGAAAACTTCACAACACAAAACTCAACAGGAAATCTTATAAGCTTCGTTAGTGAAAGAAAACAAAACCACAACATAAGGTACTGTAATGAACTCATTATTTATTTATTTTGGTGTTAAACCTACTGTATTCCGAGTTCTCTATGGTTCATACCACTTAATACTAGCCATAGATGCATCAAAATAAGCAAACAACACACGAAAAACAGAATCTGTCAAAAACAGAACAGTCTGTACCAATCTGTAACTAACGCAAACTTCTGTAACTCTAAAAATCCTAACAACATAGGAAGTCCTGGAAAATTTGTCTATTGATCATCAGCAAAAAGAATCAACGCAAAAGCACGTTTCTGTGATTTAACAAAACTAATTTCGTGCGCGCAAAGTTTCTGTTTTTCAGCAGAATCAAATCAACTATCATCATAGGTTACCCTATAGGTTCTACTTGGCACAAACACTAATTAAAACATAAAAACACATCTAAACATAAGGTAGAAGAATTTTTTTTACTAAACAGGACTAAAAACAAAAAACACAAATAAAATTGGGTTGCCTCCCAACTAGCGCTATCGTTTAACGCCCTAGCTAGGCATAACAGCGAAGATAGATCTAAGTAGTGCCATCTTTGGCACTCAATTCATAAGTATCTCGCATGATAGATTCATAAGGAAATTTGACTTTCTTTCTTGGAAAGTGTTCCATGCCTTTCTTTAATGGAAATTGGAATCTAATATTCCCTTCCTTCATAGCAATAATCGCACTAATCGTTCTAAGGAAAGGTCTACCAAGAATAATAGGGCAAGAAAGATTGCGATCTATATCA
Organism: Triticum dicoccoides; assembly: GCF_002162155.2. Taxonomy (NCBI): domain Eukaryota; kingdom Viridiplantae; phylum Streptophyta; class Magnoliopsida; order Poales; family Poaceae; genus Triticum; species Triticum dicoccoides. Next base: position 283,018,870 of record NC_041389.1, read on the forward strand.
AGAACGATAAAATCTACGGGCACCAAATTTCTATTTGCAACAATGAGAACATAATTGATCCTTCCCATTGGCTTTTTAATGGTGGAATCCGCAATGTGCAAATTTAAAGAGCAATCATCAAGATCATGGAAACCTAGAATATCACATCAAGTTTTCGGAATCGTGGAAACACTAGCACCCAAATCACACAAAGCAAAACACTCATGATCTTTAATTTTAATCTTTATAGTAGGTTCCCACTCATCATTAAGTTTTCTAGGTATAGAAACTTCCAAATTAAGGTTTTCATCATAAGATTGCATCAAGGCATCAACGATATGTTTGGTAAAAGCTTTATTTTGACTATAAGCATGAGGAGAATTAACAACGGATTGCAACAAGGAAATAAACTTTCTAAAGAACAATTATCATAATCAAATTCCTTGAAATCCAAGATTGTGGGTTCAATACTATTTAAAGTCATGACCTCTCCAATACCACTTTTACCAAATTTAGCATAAATATCTAAAAACTCCGAATTCTTGGGACGCCTTCTAACTAAAGTTGACTCATCTCGAGTCCCATTATTATCAAGATTCATATTGTAAAACAAAGATCTAATAGGAGACACATCAATAACTTTAAGATCTTCATCATTATTTTCACCTAACTTTTCTAGTTTGGCAGCCATCATATTGACTAAGGTAGCTTGCTTATTAGAAATTTTGGCTATAGAATTTTCAAGCCGGGTAATTTGAGAGTTCACACCATAAAATTCTTTATTCATATCATCAAGCTCCTTATTCATAAACCCCCAAAAACGTTTTTGTTCTTTAAGCTCTTTTCTGAAGAAATTATTATGCCCAAATTGCAAATTCATCAAGCTTCTAATATTTGATTCAATCTCTTCCAACCTTCTAAGAAGGAGGTCGGTAATCTTAGGCAAAGCCATAAGGACAAACAGGCACACAAGCAAACAGAAAAAGGCAAGCGAAAAAGAATGGAGAAGATTGGGAAAGAGTGGGCAAATAAAACGGCAAGGGTGAAGTGGGGGAGAGGAAAACGAAAGGCAAATGGCAAATAATGTAAATGCGAGGGAGATGAGTTTGTGATGGGTACTTGGTATGTCTTGACTTGAGCGAAGACCTCCCCGGCAACGGCGCCAGAAATCCTTCTTGCTACGTCTTGAGCTTGCGTTGGTTTTCCTTGAAGAGGAAAGGGTGATGTAGCAATAGTAGCATAAGTATTTCCCTCAGTTTTTGAGAACCAAGGTATCAATCCAGTAGGAGGCTCCTCAAAAGTCCCACGCACCTACACAAACAAACAAAGAACTCGCAACCAACGCAATAAAGGCGTTGTCAATCCCTTCACGGCCACTTGCGAAAGTGAGATCTGATAGAGATAGTATGATAAGACAAATATATTTTTGGTATTTTATAATATAGATGCAAAAAGTAAAGATGCAAATAAAAGTAGATTGAAAGCTTTTATGATAAAAGATAGACCCGGGGGCCATAGGTTTCACTAGTGGCTTCTCTCAAGATAGCATAAGTATTATGGTGGGTGAACAAATTACTGTCGAGCAATTGATATAAAAGCGAATAATTATGAGATTATCTAGGCATGATCATGTATATAGGCATCACGTCCGTCACAAGTAGACCGACTCCTGCCTGCATCTACTACTATTACTCCATGCATCAACTGCTATCCAGCATGCATCTAGAGTATTATGTTCATAAGAACAGAGTAACGCATTAAGAAAGATGACATGATGTAGAGGGATAAACTCAAGCAATATGATATAAACCCCATCTTTTTATCCTCGATGGCAACAATACAATACGTGCCTTGCAACCTCTACTATCACTGGGTAAGGACACCGCAAGAATTAACCCAAAGCTAAGCACTTTTCCCATGGCAAGAAGGATCAATCTAGTAGGCCAAACCAAACTGATAATTCAAAGAGACTTGCAAAGATAACTCAATCATACATAAAAGAATTCAGAGAAGATTCAAATATTTCTCATAGATAAACTTGAAGATAAACCCACAATTCATCGGATCTCGACAAACACACCACAAATAGAGTTTACATCAAATAGATCTCCACAAGAGTGGGGGAGAACATTATATTGACATCCAAAAAGAGAGAAGAAGCCATCTAGCTAATAACTATGAACCCGAAGGTCTGTGGTAAACTACTCACAACTCATCGGAGGGGTTATGGTGTTGATGTAGAAGCCCTCCATGGTCGATTCCCCCTCCGGCGGAGAGCCAGCGAAGGCTCCAAGATGGGATCTCGCGGATATAGAAGGTTACGGTGGTGGAAATTGTTTTTCGTTGGCTCTTTGGATGTTTTCAGGGTACGTGGGTATATATAGGAGGAAGAAGTACATCGGTGGCCGCTCGTGGGGCCGAGGAGACAGGGGGCGCACCCTGCTATCTCCTGGCCGCCTCGTTCGCTTCATGACTTGCACTCCAAGTTCTCTGGATCACGTTCTTTCCAAAAATGACGCTCCCGAAGGTTTCATTCCGTTTGGACTCCATTTGATATTCCTTTTCCTCGAAATACTGAAATAGGCAAAAAAACAGCAATACGGGCTGGGCCTCCAGTTAGTTGGTTAGTCCAAAAAATGATATAAATATGTAAAATAAAGTCCATTAACATCCAAAAGGGGTAATATAATAGCATGGAACAATCAAAAATTATAGATACGTTGGAGACGTATCAATGGTCATGTGGATGCTCTGGTGAAGGAGCTGACTCCTGAGGATGACTCGGTCATGCTTGCAGCCAAAGGAGCTGGCGCGGGTGGAGATGACGAGGAGGGTGGCAGCTTCAGCACAAGCAGTATGGACGGGAGTGACGAAGAAGGCGCGTCCAGCTAGGCCCGTATTTCTTTTGCTTTAACATGTATAAGAGAACTCAAACATATCCTTGTGAGAGCATTTTGGGAAGGGGTGCCCCTTATGACATATGAGATTGCTAAATGATTTTGAAGTAGCACCCGGAGGGGGGCCCAGCAGCACAGCGGGCCGATGAACAGCATAGTTTTTTTTAATTATCTTGGGTTTCGTGGGTCCTGAGTGAGACCTGGCGCCGCAGCACCGCCCCTTCTTCAGAGGAGAGCCTGCTGCTGGCTCGCGAGGCCCTGTGCCTCTCGAGGGGCCTGCTGGCCCGCCGTGGAGTGCCTCGTGAGGATCCAACTACCAGATTATGGCAAGGTGGGCATGCGGAGCGGCCGCACCTTCGAGCCCCCGAGGGGAGCGATCAGCGCCAGCGCATACACCGTACTCAGTCCCCGCTCACGAGGTGCTAGAGGGCATGGTAACCGTCACGAGCTCCAAGAAAAGAACACAAGAACTGAAGGCAAGAAATCAACACGATAAAAAGAAAACTCCCCCCGTTTTATAAACGCACAGAAAACGAACTGCTCCAAAAATTCAGCAAGCGAGTATAAAAAAGAGAGGCAAAAAGTAGGCGCCGCGTCCAGCGCCTAACAGGTCTTCAATCTTCAATCTTCGGTCTTCTCACCAGCGCGGAGCTAAGTGCTTCCACAGGCTGGGCATAGTCATTGGGGACAGTGTCGACGACCAGCGCGGAGCATGGTGATTCCACTAAGACGTGGGTGGGAGCCCCTGTGAGGCCCCAGGGCGGCACTCAGGAGACTCCGGGGCGTGTACAGCCCCACTCCTTATTACGTGAGAGTGTCACGAGCAGAGATCTTCACAGGCCGGAGCGTTACTTCATGTCGCCCGACGAGGACCCCGCCGTGCACTGCCCCTGACCACCGTTGGGGAGACCGGAAACCAGGACAAGACCAAGGGGCCAAGGGGATGCTGGCGGCGTCCTCGGCGACCGTAGGCAACCTGCCGAGGGGAAGGCCTCGTCGGCGCCTTCCCCGGCAGGGAACCTACCTCCAGGCTGGATCCTGCTCCGCGCAGCGTGAGGAGGGCCCTGCCGCAGGGCTCCCCCCGCGCTGCTCCCAACGTCCTTCGTGCTCCTGAGGAGGGTCCACCGTCCTGAGGGTCCTGGTGGTCGCCGCGTCTTTGTTTACCTGCGATCCATGGTCAGTGTAAGCGTGCCCCTGTGGCGTTAACTATACCCAGAGGCTGCCGCTGTTGGGGATGTCGGCAGGCCTTGGTGGTGGTTTGAAGGAGAGCTCGGCCTCGTGTATGTCCAGCGCCCAGCCTGGCGTGGGGGATTGGCTAGGGCCCTCTCCTAGCGCGTGCCTTGGATCCATCGCTACGGGAACGTAGGCTTCCGGGACGTTTGCACCAGGGGCGCCGCTCGGCCGCCTAACGTTCCCGCCCTCTTCTGCCATCCTATGGTCCTGGTGGTCAGGGGCCGGCACTCAAACGTGGCCCTTGGTGGTGTCGTCTGAAGCAGCCCCGTGCCGAGGGGCGCATTTGGGTCGGCGCGGGCTGCTCCACGAGGTTGGTTGGCGTCGAGAGGCTCTCTGTGGCCCCTGGGAGATGGCGCGCGACTGTGTCGGGGATGAGCGCGTGCCTGATACGTCTCCAACGTATATATAATTTTTTATTGTTCCATGCTATTATATTACCCCTTTTGAATGTTTATGGGCTTTATTTTACACATTTATATAATTTTTGGGACTAACCTACTAACCGGAGGACCAGCCCATATTGCTATTTTCTTGCCTATTTCAGTATTTCGAAGAAAAGGAATATCAAACGGAGTCCAAACGGAATGAAACCTTCGGGAGCGTGATTTTTGGAACAAACATGATCCAGAGGACTTGGAGTGCAAACCAAGAAGCTGCCGAGGCTCCAACGAGATAGGAGGGCGTGCCCCCCTATAGGGCGGGCCCCCTATCTCGTGGGCCCCTCGGGCGGCCACCGACGTACTTCTTCCTCCTATATATACCTACGTACCCCGAAAACATCCAGGAGAAACACGAAACACAATTTCCACCACCGCAACCTTCTGTATCCGTGAGATCCCATCTTGGAGCCTTCGCCGGCGTTCTGCCGGAGGGGGAATCGACCACGGAGGACTTCTACATCAACATACTTGCCCCTCCGATGAGTTGTGAGTAGTTTACCACAGACCTATGGGTCCATAGTTATTAGCTAGATGGCTTCTTCTCTCTTTTTGGATCTCAATACAATGTTCTCCCCCTCTCTTGTGGAGATCTATTCGATGTAAACTCTTTTTGCGGTGTGTTTGTCGAGATCCGATGAATTGTGGGTTTATGATCAAGTTTATCTATGAATAATATTTGAATCTTCTGTGAATTCTTTTATGTATGATTGAGTTATCTTTGCAAGTCTCTTCGAATTAGCAGTTTGGTTTGGCCTACTAGATTGATCTTTCTTGCCATCGGAGAAGTGCTTAGCTTTGGGTTCAATCTTGCTGTGTCCTTACGCAGTGACAGAAAGGGTTGCAAGGCAAGTATTGTATTGTTGCCATCGAGGATAAAAAGATGGGGTTTATATCATATTGCTTGAGTTTATCCCTCTACATCATGTCATCTTGCTTAATGCGTTACTCTGTTCTTATGAACTTAATACTCTAGATGCAGGCAGGAGTCGGTCGATGTGTGGAGTAATAGTAGTAGATGCAGGTAGGAGTCGGTCTACTTGTTATGGACGTGATGCCTATATACATGATCATGCCTAGATAATCTCATAACTATGCGCTTTTCTATCAATTGCTCGACAGTAATTTGTTCACCCATCGTAATACTTATGCTATCTTGAGAGAAGCCTCTAGTGAAACCTCTGGTCCCCGGGTCTATCTCTTATCATATTTGCTTCCAATCTACTTTTATTTGCATCTTTACTTTTTGCATATATATTATAAAATACCAAAAAAATATTTATCTTATCTTGCTATCTTTATTAGATCTCACTTTTGCAAGTGGCCGTGAAGGGATTGACAACCCCTTTATTGCGTTGGTTGCGAGTTATTTGTTTGTTTGTCTAGGTGCGTGGGACTTTTGAGGAGCCTCCTACTGGATTGATACCTTGGTTCTCAAAAACTGAGGGAAATACTTACGCTACTATTGTTGCATCACCCTCTCCTCTACGAGGAAAACCAACGCAAGCTCAAGACGTAGCAAGAAAGATTTCTGGTGCCGTTGCCGGGGAGGTCTTCGCTCAAGTCAAGACATACCAAGTACCCATCACAAACCCATCTCCCTCGCATTTACATTATTTGCCATTTGCCTCTCGTTTTCCTCTCCCCCACTTCACCCTTACCGTTTTATTCGCCCTCTCTTTCCCAATCTCCTCCTCTCTTTTTCGCTTTCCTTTTTTCCGCTTGTCGTGTGTTAGTTCGTTTACCTTTTCGTTATGGCTAGTCCTCCTATCTTTATTCTCACCCCCGAACAAGAAATTCTCAATTTTAAGCAGAGGGAGAGAGAAAGTTTAAAAGATGCTTGGCATAGAATTTGCAATGCCCAATATAAAGCTACTAGGAAGCTTGCTACTTCCGTTCTTCTCTACAATTTTATGTAGGAATTACCCCTTGGAATAGATGTGTTCTTGATATTGCTACCGAGGTGACTTTATGAGTAGCCATACGTTTGATGCTTATAATGCTATGTTAGATTTGTTTGGCCCACCACCTCTTTTGGTTAATGGAATGGTTTTAACTTTAGAACATATCATGCAACGACTTGATATTATTGAAAATAAAATTGCCACTATTGAGTTGATTGAAAATTTGGATAAAAAGATTTATAATCACATTACCCAATTTGGATCTAGGGTTGGAGTTACTTTGAAAAATCTTAAAGAAAAAGAACCTATAGTCTTGAAAAAATAGATCTAGACTCTGCTAGAATCGGTAAGCTTGAGGATATCATTACAAACTTAGGATCCGCGTTTTCCCCCATGAAAAACACTCCAAAACCCCCTACTAAAACTGCCAAGTTTATTTATGTTCCTAAAAATAAGGGTGAATCTTCTAGTAAGGGAGACGCGGATCTCAAATCCATAAGTGTTCTTCCCAATTGTTTTTCTATCGTTAAGGAACCTTTTGCTGCCATTGAATTTCTTGATTTTTTGCCAAAAAATTTAGCCATTGCTAAAAGGGGAGAAATCCCTAGAGATCACAAGTGCTCTATTGATGAATTTAGTGCCAAAGATGGCACTCCTTAGATCTATCTTTGCTTTTATGCCTAGATAGGGCCGTTAAATGATAGCGCTAGTTGGGAGGCAACCCAATTTTCTTTATGTTTTCTGTTTTTGCTCCTGTTTAGTAATAAATATTGCATCTACCTTATGTTTAGATGTGTTTTTAACTTTTAATTAGTGTTTGCGCCAAGTAGGACCTATAGGATAACCTACGATGATAGTTGATTTGATTCTGCTGAAAAACAGAAACTTTGCGCGCATGAATATAATTTTGTTAAATCACAGGAAAGTGATTTTGGGTTGATTCTTTTTAATTCTGTTCAATAAAAAAATTGTCCAGGACTTCCTATTTTGGTAGGATTTTTCGAGTTCCAGAAGTTTGCGTTAGTTACAGATTGCTACAGACTGTTCTGTTATTGACAGATTCTGTTTTTCGTGTGTTGTTTGCTTATTTTGATGCATCTATGGCTAGTAAAATAGTTTATAAACCATAGAGAAGTTGGAATACAGTAGGTTTAACACCAAAATAAATAAAGAATGAGTTCATTACAGTACCTTATGTGCTGGTTTTTTTTTCTTTCAATAACGGAGCTTATAAGATTTCCTGTTGAGTTTTGTGTTGTGAAGTTTTCAAGTTTTGGGTAAAGCTTTTATGGACTATGGAATAAAGGGTGGCAAGAGCCTAAGCTTGGGGATGCCCATGGCACCCCAAGATATTCCAGGATAGCCAAAAGCCTAAGCTTGGAGATGCCCCGGGAAGGCATCCCCTCTTTCATCTTCGTTCATTGGTAACTTTACTTGGAGCTATATTTTTATTCGCTACAAGTATGTGTTTTGCTTGGAGCGTCGTGTATTATATTAGTCTTTGCTTTTTAGTCTACCACAATCCTCCTTGTTGTACACACCTTTTGGGAGAAGCCTACTTGATTAGAATTTGCTAGAATACTCTATGTGCTTCACTTATATCTTTTGAGCTCGATAGTTTTTGCTCTAGTGCTTCGCTTATATCTTTTAGAGCATGGCGGTGTCTTAATTTTGAAGAAATTTCAAGTCTCTCATGCTTCACTTATATTATTTTGAGAGCCTTTTAGAACAGCATGGTATTTGCTATGGTTACAAAGTTGGTCCTAGAATGATTAGCATCCAAGTTGGGTATAATAAAAACTATCATAGAAAGTGAATTGGATGCTATGATCAATTCGATGCTTGATAATTGTGTTGAGATATGGAGGTAGTGATATTAAAGTCATGCTAGTTGGGTGATTATGAATTTAAAGAATGCTTGTGTTGAAGTTTGTGATTCTGGTAGCATGCACGTATGGTGAACCGCTTTGTGATGAAGTTGGAGAACAATTGTATTTATTGAGTGTCTTCCTTATGAGTGGCGGTCGGGGACGAGCGATGGTTTTTTCCTACCAATCTATCCCCCTAGGAGCATGCGCGTAGTGCTTTGGTTTTTGATGACTTCTAATTTTTTGCAATAAGTATATGAGTTCTTTTGACTAATGTTGAGTCCATGAATTATATGCACCCTTTCACCCTTCCATCATTGCTAGCCTCTCTTGTACCGTGCAACTTTCGCCGGTACCATACACCCACCATATAACTTCTTCAAAACAGCCACCATACCTACCTATTATGGCATTTCGATGGCCATTCTGAGATATATTGACATGCAACTTTCCACCGTTCCGTTCATATGACACGCATTACTTTTGTCATATTGCTCTTTGCATGATCATGTAGTTGACATTGTATTTGTGGCAAGCCACCTTCATAACTTTTATACATGTCACTCTTGATTCATTGCATATCCCGGTACACCGCCTGAGGCATTCATATAGAGTCATATCTTGTTCTAGCTTTGAGTTGTAATTCTTGAGTTGTAAATCCATAAAAGTGTGATGATCTTCATTATTAGAGCATTGTCCTAGTGAGGAAAGGATGATGAAGACTATGATTCCCCCATAAGTCGGGATGAGACTTCGGACTTTACAAAAAGAAGAAAAGGGAAGAAAAAAATAATAGAAAGGCCAAAAAGGAAAAAAAGAAGGCCAAAGAAAAAAAAGAAAATGAGCGAAAAAGAGAGAAGGGACAATGCTACTATCACCTTTTCCACACTTGTGCTTCAAAGTAGCACCATGATCTTCACGATAGAGAGTCTCATATGTTGTCACTTTCATATTCTAGTGGGAATTTTTCATTATAGAACTTGGCTTGTATATTCCAATGATGGGCTTCCTCAAAAACGCCCTAGGTCTTCGTGAGCAAGCGAGTTGGATGCACACCCACTTAGTTTCTTTTGTTGAGCTTTCATATATTTATAGCTCTAGTGCATCCGTTGCATGGCAATCCCTACTCACTCACATTGATATCTATTAATGGGCATCTCCATAGCCCGTTTATACGCCTAGTTGATGTGAGACTATATTCTCCTTTTTTGTCTTCTCCACAACCACCATTCTATTCCACATATAGTGCTATGTCCATGGCTCACTCTCATGTATTGCGTGAAAGTTGAAAGAGTTTGAGATTATTAAAGTATGAAATAATTTCTTGGCTTGTCATCGGGGTTGTGCATGATTAAATACTTTGTGTGATGAAGATAGAGCAACAACCAGACTATATGATTTTGTAGGGATAACTTTCTTTGGCCATGTTATTTTGAGAAGACATGATTACTTTGCTTAGTATGCTTGAAGTATTACTATTTCTTATGTCAATATGAACTTTTATTTTGTATCATTTGGATCTGAACATTCATACCACAATAAAGAAAATTACATTATGAATTATGCTAGGTAGCATTCCACATCAAAAATTCTCTTTTTATCATTTACCTACTCGAGGACGAGCAGGAATTAATCTTGGGGATGCTTGATACATCTCCAACGTATCTGTAATTTTTGTTTGTTCCATGCTATTATATTACCCCTTTTGGATGTTTATGGGCTTTATTTTACACATTTATATCATTTTTGGGACTAACCAACTAACCGAAGGCCCAGCCCATATTGCTGCGATTTTTGGAACTAACCTACTAACCGAATGCCCAGACCATTTATATCATTTATGGACTATCATTTTTGGGACTAACATTTATATCATTTATATCAGTATTTCAAAGAAAAGTTATATCAAAAGGAGTCCAAACGGAATGAAACCTTCGGGAGCGTGATTTTTGGAACGAACGTGATCCAGAGGACTTGGAGTGCAAGCCAAGAAGCTGCCTAGGCTCCCATGAGATAGGAGGGTGCCCCCCCTATAGGGCGCGCCCCCTGTCTTGTGGGCCCCTCGGGCGGCCACCGACGTACTTCTTCCTCCTATATATACCTACGTACCCCGAAGACATCCAGGAGAAACACGAAGCACAATTTCCACCACCGTAACCTTCTGTATCCGCGAGATCCCATCTTGGAGCCTTCGCCGGCGTTCTACCGGAGGGGGAATCAACCACGGAGGGCTTATACATCAACATCGTTGCCCCTCCGATGAGTTGTGAGTAGTTTACCACAGACCTACTTCTCCATATTTATTATCTAGATGGCTTCTTATCTCTTTTTGGATCTCAATACAATGTTCTCCCCCTCTCTTGTGGAGATCTATTCGATGTAAACTCTTTTTTGCGGTGTGTTTGTCGAGATCCGATGAATTGTGGGTTTATGATCAAGTTTATCTATGAACAATATTTGAATCTTCTCTGAATTCTTTTATGTATGATTGAGTTATCTTTGCAAGTCTCTTAGAATTATCAGTTTGGTTTGGCCTACTAGATTGATCTTTCTTGCCATGGGAGAAGTGCTTAGCTTTGGGTTCAATCTTGCGGTGTCCTTACCCAGTCACAGAAAGGGTTGCAAGGCAAGTATTGTATTGTTGCCATCGAGGATAACAAGATGGGGTTTATATCATATTGGTTGAGTTTATCCCTCTACATCATTTCATCTTGCTTAATGCGTTACTCTGTTCTTATGAACTTAATACTGTAGATGCAGGCAGGAGTCGGTCGATGTGTGGAGTAATAGTAGTAGATGCAGGCAGGAGTCGGTCTACTTGTTATGGACGTGATGCCTATATACATGATCATGCCTAGATAATCTCATAACTATGCGCTTTTCTATCAATTGGTCGACAGTAATTTGTTCACCCACCATAATACTTATGCTATCTTGAGAGAAGCCTCTAGTGAAACCTATGGTCTCCGGGTCTATCTCTTATCATATTTGCTTCCAATCTACTTTTATTTGCATCTTTACTTTTTGCATCTATATTATAAAATGCCAAAAATATATTTATCTTATCTTACTATCTTTATTAGATCTCACTTTCGCAAGTGGCCGTGAAGGGATTGACAACCCCTTTATTGCGTTGGTTGCGAGTTCTTTGTTTGTTTGTATAGGTGTGTGGGACTTTTGAGGAGCCCCCTACTGGATTGATACCTTGGTTCTGAAAAACTGAGGGAAATACTTACGCTACTATCGCTGCATCACCCTCTCCTCTTCGAGGAAAACCAACGAAAGCTCAAGACGTAGCAGTGCCTCCACCATCGCATGCGACGTGGTGAGGGCGTAGAACGGCGCCGCCGCCCCTGCATGCTGCATCCAGCAGCTCAGCGACCCGTTCCCGCAAGGCTTCGCGGCCGCTCTCAAGCAGCCTGCACCGCAGAAGCTCACGGGCTACGATGACCGCCGCCCGCATGTTTGCTTGTTCCCTGCGCGAGTGCGGAGCAGGAGCTACAACGTAGTTCGCAGATCACGCAATTGCGCGGCTGCGTTGCGGCGCCAGAGGAGAAGGCTGCAGCGCGCACGCCTCGCGGCCAGTCGCCCCCGGCAGAATGCGCGCCGCGAGTAGGGCAGAGTGGAGGTCTTCTTCGCCGGTGGGTGCTGCCGAGGAGGTATGGACGACCCAATGCTCGACGTGGGCTCTCGGGCGTCGGCCATCGAGATGTCGACGTGTCAAACGACGGAAGAGAGGATCCGACGCACCACTACCTGGCGCGCCAACTATCGGATTTCGGGGTCCGGCAACCCGTTAGAGGTTCGAACACTAGGGTGCGTGCAGAGATCTCAACCTGCCCAGCCTGCCTACTCGCGATCCTCCCTAGCCTAGCATGAAGATCTCACAAAGACACGAAGACATAGAGATTTATACTGGTTCGGTCCACTGTTGTGGTGTAATACCCTACTCCAGTGTGGTGTGGTGGGTTGCCTCGAGGGGCTATGGATGAACTAGTTACAAGGATGAACAAGCCTCAGGAGGTGAGGTGTTCTTGAGCTGGTGTGATGCTCGGGGTGGAATTGGTCTCTGTCCCTTTCTATGGTGGTGGCTAAGTCCTATATATAGTCTCCTTGGTCCTCTTCCCAAATATGAGTGGGAAGGGATTCCACAACAGTGGGATTTGAAAGGGGACAAGTAGTATAGTCTTTCCTGACAAAAGTAGTCTTCGCTTGTGAAAAGCCTCTCGTCGTGACGCTGCGGTGGGTCGGTGATGACCTCCGTCTTGCCATCCTGGCTGTCTTGGTCTTGTTGCACCAGAATGGAAACCTTTGGCTGATTCCTTGGGACTCTGCGCCTGTGGCTTGCCTCCCTTGCACCAAAGAGGAAACCTGCACTCTGCACCCGCCTGGTGCCTGCCTGGCCTTGGTCGTCATGGCTCATGTCAGCTGAGCCTCATGAGGTAGCTGCATAGAACTCTCCGCCCCTCAGGAGCCCTCCTGAGGAGGCCAATCCTTCATGGGTCTTGATGTCGCCCGCCTCACAAGGCTTGGCCCCTCGCGAGGGTCTTGTGGTGTTGATGTTGAAGCTGGGCCATACCATGCCGTTGATGTAGCCACGTGGTGGGTCGCAGGCAGGCAGGACTGGATACCCCCAAGTACAGGATGCCGACACAATGCTTCTGCTGAGGACATCTCTATAGTTCAACAAGATGCGGGTTATACTCTGGATCCTCAAGAATTGATAGTTTCAAATGGCAGTTTATCATCCCAAGAGCATGTATCACAAGTTGATAGCTCACGTTGGAGGCCTCCTCATCGGATACGGTGTTGGGATTACAGTTTGGATCTGTTTTGCCACCTGTCCGTCTTTCTCGGGATATGGTTTCTAATAATAACCGTTGGTGTTCTACCCCTCCTAGTACATTATTGGGCCCTGGTACCTCAGTCATCCCGGTTCAATCGCCAAGCAAGTCACCTTCGGAAATTGTTCATGATTTGCAAGTTTAGATGAAGTTGTTGCACAAGTTTGGAACTATACACGTTGCCTGGGTATGGGGCCTACCTTGGATAGGTGCATAAACAAAATCCGTTGTCATCGTTATTACCAGCTGGGTCACGTTAAAAAGGGTTGCACACGGTCACCTCCTAATTTAAAGGTTTGGGTTCCCAAACGTAGCAGCCCAACTACCAACCTCGAGTCCCGTGCCTTCAAGTATACCCCGGACCCTTGGTGCTCCCAAATAGTGCAAAGATACCCTACCAAAAACCCTACCTCCCCTGCTCTGTAGCCTGGTTATTCCACACCTCCATCATCAAGCCGCATGTCACCCAATATCTATGGACCGCCTCCACCATAACCGTCCATGGTGAACTACAAGCTCGATCCGCGATGCTTTTTGCCGGCAGATCACGACATTGTGGATGCTGGTCCGCAACGGCTGCTGTCGATGTCAAAACTGGCAGTTATCGGGTAGGGGGTCCCGAACTGTGTGTCTGAGGATCAATGATAACAAGGGACGACGGGGACGGAATGTTTACCCAGGTTCGGTCCCTCTTAAAGGAGGTAAAACCCTACCTCCTGCTTGATTGTATTCAATGAGTATAGGGGTTACAAGAGTTGATCTACCTCGAGATCGTAATGGCTAAACCCTAGTTGTCTAGCCTATGAGAATTATGATAGCCACTACGGACTAAACCCTCCGGTTTATATACCCACCGGAGGGGCCTAAGGTTGTACAGAGTCGGTTTGGAGGGGAAGGAAATAACATATCCGGACATCAAACTTGCCATCCCCACATATAGGAGTCCTACCCGGACACGGGGAAAAAGTATTCTACTTTTATCTTCACGACCCATCAGTCTGGCCTATATCAAATAGTCCGAATGCTGGATGACCCCCAAATCCAGGACTCCCTCAGCTATCACGCACGTTCTACACTCCGGCCCGCTCCCCTCCCTGGCGCCATGAGTCCTACATGGTGAGGATTGTTGAGCCCATCCCGCAGCCTGAGGATGTGCCTCTCCTCCGCTAGAAGGTTAGAGATTTCATCACTGATGAACAATAGTTGCCAGTTTTATCCTCTGAGACTTGGTTCCAAGGTGTTGGGCTGTATCAGATGCAAGACCCAGTTATTTGTAGTGCTTTGGTTAATCATGCGCCCTGGCCGCTCGGTTAGATCAGCATGAAGAAGAGTTTTTTGTTAGATTCATTAACCATGATGATGGTGAGGGTTTTCGAGCTTTACAGGGACATAGAACTAGTTGGCTCATGCTTATTGGTGTTTCCCTTGATTACCGCAATGAAGAGATCTTTTCTGAGGTTGTGGATACTTCGGGCAATTTCACTATTGGAATCATGAGGATGATCGATTGGTCCGTTCTTTGGTCTGTGCTTCCTTCCCTGATAATCTGCTTGTGCCAAGAGATGTTGTTTTTCGTAAGTTTGCCAATGTTGGAGGCATTGTTGTTTCATGGACCGCCTCTTGTCACATCTTAACGGCTGCCTTTGCTGAACAATTACCTCAAGATGAGGATATGATGCCCATAGATGGTAATCCTCATCCAATGTCGGTTCAGCCTCAGCCTAATGAGATCTTCTGGGCAGTGCCACCCTACCCCGCGCTTGGCTAGAATGATATTCCGCAACCTTGGCACCATGATCAGCCACAACAACAATAGGATGAGCAACAAGATGGGTGGGGTCAGCCTTGGGATGCACCAGCTGAGGAGCCAGCTAAGGAGCAAGCACAGGTGCAATAGGATCAAGCTTCCATGATTTTAAATCTTTCAATGGGCTCCAATGACTCCTCCCAACAAGACAACCAGTTTGTGGTTGATGGGCCTCCAGTGGACCAGCCTCATATGCCTAAGCTAGTACAGGTGGGAGATGGTCCAGTTGGCCCAATTCTTCAGAACCTTGAGGAAGGGGTAGTTGCCGTGGATGACCCCTTTGCTCCAATACAACCACTCATTTTACTTGTTGCACATAATTTTGTTGAGAATCTTCAGAATGACCAAGTTGTTGAAGGCTATATGGATGAGAAACAGCTACTGGAAGACCCTATAGTGCCTGATCACAATAACAATCTTGTCATTGTTCCATACTGGCCACCCTTACAGCCACCTCTATTTGTTGGAGCTGCTAGGATTGTGCATGGCCCGGTCTTACCACGTGAGATGATATGGCAGAGAACTTTTGAGTCGTTGTTGCCTACTTTTTTGACTTCAACTTTACCTAGAGAGATGCCAATTATGGTTGATAGTTTCTCACTGAAGAGAACTTGGCTGAAAGCTTTTCCTGAAGAAATGCACTTTTCTTGGCCCCCTGTTCAGTTGTAGAGTCAGCATCAGTCCTTGCCTTTGTTGCCCTCCCCTTCTAGGTCGGTGGCACGCATGTTGACTTTTGGAGATGAGTCAAGCAACCTTCTTGTGCAATCTGTCTCTGTTGATAATGTGCAAGTTACACTCCCTTTTGTGAGTCTTCCTACTGCTGCAAAGAAGAGAGCCAAAAAGCCTAAAGCTCTGGTGGCTCCTCGACCTGACTTCTCTGATAGAAGAATGACTCGCACGCTACAAAATTGTAGGGTTACAAGACCACTTCTACAATTCTAGTTAACCCTTGACCACCAAGAAATGCACGTGCAAAGAAGCCCAAGATTCAAGAGGCAAATGATCAGCAGCCTAGTCCCAAGGTATCAGAAGCTGGCCCTGCTCCCATTCCTATCAATGTTATGCAGAACCTTGGTGCTTCCTTGGGCATCTCACCTGAAAAACTGACAGTGGAGCAGCTTATGGCTGAGCCCAAGAAGACTCAACATATTGATGTGCCCAATGACAAGTGAACTACGTTGCTTTAATTCAGGGAGGCATACCCTTTGCCCTATCATTTATTTTCTTTTGGGTTTATTCTGTGTCCTATCAGACTTGTGTGAGTGCTCAGTGGGTCCTGAGGATGATCTGAACTATCTTTTGCAGTGTTCTAGTTATGATCTGTGCTAGTATTATTATGTGATACTATGTTTGGCTCCTTATCTTTCAATATTTTATAATGTGTGCATCTGTTAATAAGGATTGGAAAGTACTCTGCTGGAATGCTAGAGGACTGAATTCTAAATTTAGACAGAGGGCTGTAAGAGCCAAAATTGAGGAAAGCCAATGTTCTGTTGTTTGCTTACAGGAAACAAAGTGTGATTTCTTTGATCAGAGATCTATCATGAAATTTTTCCCAAAAGATTTGATAAATTTCTATACTCTGCTTTTGTGGGTGCTTCTGGAGGAATTATTATGTTATGGTGTTTTTCTGCTTTAACTGGTACCCTGGTTGAAATCCAAAGTTTTGGCATTACCATAAATTTCACCTCAACTCATAATAACCAAAAATGGACTTTGGTCAATATTTATGGACCTTTCCAGGGAGAGCTAAGAGATTCTTTTGTGCACTAGATGTATCACATTCAAATCCCACAAGATAATCTCTGGTTATTTTTAGGAGATTTTAATTTTATCAGATATGTGGATAATAGAAATATGCCAGGAGGTGACATCAATGATATGTTCATTTTTAATGAAATTATTGGCCACTTGAGTCTTATTGAGTCGCCTCTAAAGGGAAGATCATGCACATGGTCAAATATGCAGGAAACACCTCTACTGGAATAGCTTGATTGCTTTTTTAGCACACCAACATGGACTGGGGAATACCCTAATACAATGGTGTAACCTCTAGCTAAGACTAGCTCTAATCATGTGCCCTGTGTGGTCTCCATCTCCACCTCCATACCCAAAGCAAGGATTTTTCATTTTGAAAATTACTGGGTGGACATGCCTGGGTTTATGGAATGTGTTCAGCTTTCTTGGTCTGCCCCCACAAAAAGGACAAATTTTGCTTCCATTCTCACTGAAAAATTCAAAAGGCTAAGGACGGATCTTAAGAAATGGCATACAGGTTTATCCAGATTAAAACTTCTGATGAATGCTTGTAATGCAGTTATCCTAGCTTTTGATAATTTGGAGGAACAAAGACCTCTATCTAGGCCAGAATTCAATTTCAAAAAGATTGTCAAGTTGCATCTTGAAGAGCTTTTACACCTTCAGTACATTTATTGGAAACAAAGATGCACTATCAAATGGATTAAAATGGGGGAAGAGAACTCCAAGTTCTTTCAAGTAATGGCAACTGAGAGATTTGGAAGGAATATTATCTCCGGTCAAATTAATGATGATGGTTTGTCTTTGTCCTCCCACAATGCTATGGTTGGACTTCTTTGGTCTTTGTATAAAGATAGAATGGGAGTTTCATGTGGGATTGACATGTTGTTTGATTTGGAGGATTTGATCCAGCCTGTCCCTGGGTTTGAGAGTTTGTCAGAGCCTTTCTCAGATGAAGAGATAAATGAGGTATTGAAGCACCTACCTCAAGCCAGAGGACCAGGACCAGATGGGTTTACTGGGTTGTTTGTAAAGAGATGTTCGCATATAATCAAGGATGATTTCCTCAAGTTAATTTCTGACTTCTATGAAGGAAGAATTTCTCTACAGAGTATAAATGGGTCCCTACTCACACTCATCCATAAAATTTTATCTCCTGAGGGACCAAATGATTATAGGCCAATCTCTCTAACAAACACTTGCCTCAAGTTCCTCACTAAACTCCTTGCAAATAGGCTGCAGAAAGTTATTCTCACATGCATCTATAAAAATCAATATGGTTTTCTTAAATCAAGGTCTATCCAAGACTGCATTGCATGGAGTTTGGAATATATTCAACAGTGCCATCAATCTAAGAGACCAATTCTCATCCTTAAGCCTGATTTTGCTAAAGCTTTTGACACTGTTTAGCATGAACTGATCTTGCTTATGTTAAAATACACGGGTTTTGATGCAAAATGGATTGGTTGGACTAAAAAACTCCTTTCTTCTGGATCTTCTTCCATCCTCCTCAATGGTGTACCAGGCAAGCCGTTTAATTGGAAAAAAGGTGTAAGGCAAGGAGATCCTTTGTCACCTCTTCTCTTTGTTATTGTTGTTGATCTGCTGCAATCTGTGGTTAATAAAATGCTCCAGCAAGGTCTACTTTCACTCCCAATACCATCTAATGACCCAGATTTCCCAATTGTTCAGCATGCAGATGATACCTTGTTAATTGTTCAAGCTGATGAGCCCCAATCTCTAGCTCTCAAGAACATGTTGACTGCTTTCTCTAAATCAACTGGATTAAAGGTCAACTTCCATAAGTCTTGCATTAGTTTGCCCATCAATGTTGCACATGATGAAGCAATCAAATTGGCTACATTTTTTGGCTGCCGAGTTGGAACTCTTCCTTTCACTTACCTGGGTTTGCCTGTGGGTACTACAAAGACCAGAGTACAAGATCTGGTACCTATTGTTGACGGAGTTGAAAGGAAACTCTCTACTAGTTCCTCACTGATTTCCCAAGGTGCCAGATTACAGCCTTTACAGTCAGTTCTCTCCTCTATGCCCATTTATTTCCTTTGTAGTCTTAGTCTAGCAGCTGCTATTGTTAAACAACTGTAAAGAATAATGAGGCAATGCTTATGGAGAGGAAATTCTGATACCCCAAAGCAGATTTTAGCAGCCTGGCCAATGGTCTGTAAACCAAAAGATAAAGGAGGCATGGGTATTATCAACCTTGATGTTCAGAATAAGGCCTTGCTCACTAACCATCTACACAAGTTTTACAACAAGGAAGATATACCTTGGGTCTCTTTGATTTGGGACACTTACTATAATGGAGTGGTTCCCCATGCAACAGTCCAGTGTGGCTCTTCATGGTGGAGGGACATCATGAAGTTAAATGAGGTTTATAGATCACATTTTTTTCATCACAATCAATGATGGAAATAGCTCTCTGTTCTGGCATGATACTTGGATCTTGGGTGGATGTCATCTTCCTATAAAGGAGAGATTCCCAAGACTTTTCTCTTTTACACTTGGTGACAGGATTTCAGTCAGGGATTTTATTGAAGATTTTGACATTGCCACATTTTTTTCAACTGCCTCTATCCCATGAAGCAATGGATGAGCTTGTATCTCTTAATATTGCCTTACATGGATTGCAGAGAAATCCCCATGAACCCGATTCCTGGTCATGGAAACCTGGTAAAGGTTCTTACTATGCTAAAAGTTATTATACAGTGGCACATGCACATCTACCAGATGATGACCCCTGTAAATGGATTTGGAAAAGTAAGTGCGCTATGAAAATTAAGGTTTTTGCATGGTTATTGTTGAATGATAGGCTCAACACGAGAGACATGCTTCTTAGAAGGCATTGGAGGTCTAAGGAGGATGACAATTTATGTCCCATGTGTTTGGCTCAATTGCATGAAGACATAGATCATCTCTTCTTCAAGTGCACTTTCAGTAACAGAGTCTGGAACTATCTGTAGATTAATTGGTATGCAGGGCTATCTCCTAGAGAATGTATTTTGGCTGCTAAGAGGATTTTTAGCACCCTTTTTTCTTTGAGGTAGTTTACCTTGCTTCTTGGAGCATCTGGATTATGAGAAATGATAAAATTTTCAGGCATATCAGACCTACTTTTGGGGGATGGAAGGCCAAGTTCATCCACGGCATCACCCTGCACTCCCAAAGGATGAAGGATTCAATCAAACCTCTGCTCCTTCAATGGATCAATGCCCTGCCAAGATCTAGGTGACATGGCCAATTCTTGCACATTTGTATATAACACTGATACAACGAGGTGCTATACAAACGGTTTTTAACCCCTTTCCGCGACGGCATTTGGAACCGTCACCTAGTGAGTGACTGCGATAGGGGGTCCTTCCTACACGACCCAGAAACTGTTAGGGATATGCCCTCCTGGCACACACGCTTGGCAAAATGAGGTCGTGTGCGACCGACGAGCAACCAAATAGGGTTATACGTGCAGTAGTGCTAAAAAATATAATTATACAGGAAAAACCGTTTCCGGTCGTAAGTACATCCCACACAGTCAGTCCCCGCTAAATGTTTCCATTCGTATATATATCCCACATAGTCGTTCCATGGAAAACATTTGTGCAAGGTGGCCTAACACAAACAATTTTCAAGAGAATGTCGTGTGTGGTTGTTCATTGATCCAACATGGTTTATTCGTAGAAACTGTGTGCATTGCCTGAGGTCATCGCCCATGTTGTTTTCTCAATAACCGTTTGCAATAGGAAAACCCAATTATCAGGCTAATTGCCCTATTATTAATAATACATTTATTAATCTAATTGACATTCATATTAAGCACATAATATATTTCATTTCCATATTAAGGAATCAGGATTTAATAATTGAAATACATTCGAGACAACATGATATAGCTTCAGCACTCAGCTACCCCCATTACATAGCTGCACTAGCACCAAGTTTCACATGCAACATCTAGAACCTTTCAGAATTAGCATCATAGACGGTGCATAGACATATGCATCTCATCTGGAAAATTGCTGAAGCGGTAGGCGAATATTGAGCCTTCATTCATGTTGAAGGTCTTTGCAACTTTAGGCCAGTGCCTGTGGATGATTGACCATCCATCATTCGTCCTCTTTAGCAACACTACAATATTAAACCATGGGTGTTGTATGAAAACTTTCCTCGCCTCGTGACCATAGAGGTGGTTTGAGAGGTAATCATTAGTGAACTGCTTTGGAAAGGCCTAAAAACAAGGATGTGCATAAATATCTTCCTATATTGTAAATGGGGCAAAGTAATAAAAAAGGCAAGGTATAATAGTTAGTACCATCTTGTAGTGAACTGATGTCTTCTTCATTGTGCAGACAAATATTTTGTCATTTTTTGCCGCTAATTTCTTTATCCTAACAATCTTTCTGAGTTTCTTGACTTGATTGATATTCATGGACAACTCATTTCCCCATATGCAAAAAGGGTCGAACAGTGGGTCAAAACCTCTAGCAGGGACCTACATGTGCAAGACCAAATTGTTAAAAACCTAAATATTAGAATGGTTCCTGCAATTGCACAATAATGTTCTATTAGACAACGGACCATGTACGTGCTAACCTCGACTGTAAACCTTAGTGCTTCCCATTATTTACCTGCAACACATATAAGGTAGTTAGTCATCAGGTTAAGTAAGGGTTCACATGCTATCAGTATAATATGTTAATGAAAAACACGCACATTGCAGATTCATCAGATTAATTCAAGCCACATGGAAAACCCATTTATCCAAAGCATGATTAAGAACTAGGAAATATAGCACTTGTATATGTTTCTCATGTCTTAAGTGCAGCCAAATTCGACTTATCCCTCACATGCACAACAATACAAAATTCTACCACAACAATTGGACATTGCATTGCAGAATTGAACCAAGCAGTTAACTAAACACCACAACAAATGAACCAAATGTTAACTGGGCACCACATTGCACAATATAACATACTCCTAATAGAAGATCAGACAGTTAACCAAACCAAGCATGCTTAACAACTTGAAAATATGGCATTTGTATTTGTTGCTCATATATTTAGTACAGCCAAGTTCAATTTATTTCTCACATGGTATACAATAACAGAATGCAGCCATAACAATTGAACATCACATTGCAAAATTTGAACCAAGCAGTTAACTAAACACCACAACAAATGAACCAAATGTTAACTGAGCACCACATTGCACAATATAACATACACCTAATAGAAGATCAGAGAGTTAAACAAACCGAGCATACTTAACAACTTGGAAATATAGCAATTGTATTTGTTTCTCATGTATTTAGTATAGCCAGATTTGATTTATTTCTCACATGGTATACAATAACAGAATGCACCCACAACAATTGAACATCGCATTGCAGAATTGAACCAAAACAGTTAACTAGACACCAGAACAAATGAACCAAATGTTAACTGAGCACCACATTGCACAATATAACATACTCCTAATAGAAGATCAAACAGTTAACCAAACTAAGAATGCTTAAAAACTTGGAAAATTGCACCCTGAAGAATTGAACAACACATTTGTTGTATTGAACCAAATAGTTAACTGGACACCACATTGCACGACATATAGAACATATACACTAGAGCAGAGATTGCATGGTAAAAGTAGATAGCACAATTCACTAGAATTTGTTAAGGAAAGGCAGTAGCTAGCAAACTGAACATGGGTCCTTATAGTGAGCTAATAAGACAAGCTACTCCTCATTGTTGGGGATATCGATGATGATTGGTCCTTGGACATTGGAGAGGGCGAGGCCTCCGCATCGTGGGTGCCCTCGTTGTAGTGGTGAGTTGCCTAAGTCACTCTGGGCACCAACCAGCTGGCTCTCGAGATGAGGTAAGCACGTGCACACGAGAAAACACCTTGTAGTCTTCGTCGAAGGCACCGAGGGTAGCCTCGAGAAAACGCCACGAACTA
This sequence comes from Triticum dicoccoides, assembly GCF_002162155.2. Taxonomy (NCBI): domain Eukaryota; kingdom Viridiplantae; phylum Streptophyta; class Magnoliopsida; order Poales; family Poaceae; genus Triticum; species Triticum dicoccoides. The sequence goes on from NC_041389.1 coordinate 283,041,567, forward strand.
TCGTTTAAAGCAGCCAACCGCATCGCGAGGTCAGCGCGCGAGGCATCGACAGTGGCCTCGACGGTGAGGTGCTCCTCCAAACCTGGGGGTCGGCACGAATGGCAGCCATCGCGACTCATCCGCGCGTGTGGCCGCGATTTGCTTCTCCGCTGCTAAACGCTCCTTGAGATCCTAGCTATACTGCATGCACCATGGCTTAGGGCGGCGCTTATTTGGTGGAGGGGTCGGTGATTTGGGTGGAAGGTGTCGCGTCAACGGTCGAGGCATGTGGGATGTGGAAGGAGGAGGAGGATGGGGGTCGGGTGTGGATTACTTGCCTGGATAGGCGAGGCCGAGCAGCGTGAAGGAGGGTCGCCGGTGACGAGGCGGCACTGCAAGTAAGGAGTGAAACTTTCAACTTGGAAAAGAAGGCGGAAACAGGGTAAATGTGGCATTTGGTAAGTGGGAGGGGGCGGGGAGGTAGATATTTCCACGGAAGCTGAAAATTTGGAATCGCTTCAGCGAAAAACAGGCGCGCAAAGTGTCATCAGACATGGTCCCTTATTCAGAGCGGGTTGTGGACTGTAGCCGTCGCACCTTCTCGCGTAAGCCGTATGCGTACTATACTCCGACGATGCTCCAAGATATTTTGTGTTGCATCTCACATGGTTGGTTATAATAAACTGTGTGGGATCTACTTGATTTTTCTTCTTGATTTGATTACATAATGGGGTCACAATGGAAATGGATGGTGTTTGAATTGCTAGACCTTTTATCTGCAGTGAACATGCAACTATATGTGTGTCGTAAAAAAATTGGAATTATTTAGGGTTCGTTTGGAAATTTTATACATAAAATTGGTTTTCTAGCCATTTTAGGTGCTCAATTCAAAATTAAAGCACAAGCACATGCTCCGGTGCACCAACATGGGTTGTCAAATCATATATGTGTCCATGGGTTTGTGCTTATGTCCCATGCAAGAAATGGGGATGAATTTCGAACATCGTCGCACTATGGCTCTCCGAAAACATGCACATGCTCTAATGCATATAAATTGGTTGAAAATTCAAATCTGCGTCCTTGGTTGCATGCTTAGGTCCCATGTAATAAATAGGAATGAATGTTAAACACCCTGCCACCGTCACTCGGCCGTAAACATTGAGATACCTGGTTTTAAATTCTAGTACATCCAAAACTCGTCTGAAATTCATGAAACTTGGTATGCTATCATGGAGCCGCATCAATGTGCCATGGTAACTTTTTTATCCCATTTGGGGCTGGTTTGGGTGTAAGTTTCTCACAAACCAGAGCTTCTCACAACAAGCCTGGTGGTTTTGGTAGGCAACGTCCCACCTTTGGGGATGAAATGATATCTGCTGCCTCTTATTGCTTCCAAAACTTTGTCAACATTGAGCAACATGATTGTTGTGTTAAATTATGGAAATTTTCGGGGTTCATTTGGACATTTTTATACATTAACTGGGTTTTTAGGCATTTTATGTGCATAATTCAAATTTGAACTACATGCACATGCTCCAGTGCATATAAATTGGTTGGAAAATCAAATATGTGTCCTTGGGTGCATGCTTAGGTCCCATGCAAGAAATGGGAATGAATTTCAAACACCAGGGCACCGTTGATTGTCGAAAAACATTGAGATGCAAGGTTTTTAAATTCTACTAAATTCAAAACTCATCTGAAATTGATGAAACTTGGCATGCTATCATGGAGTGGCATCAACTTGCCGTGGTACAAATTTTGTCCCATTTGGGGAAGGTTTGGGTATATGCTTCTCATAAACTGGAGCTTCTCACAACAAGCATGATGGTTTTCGGTAGGGAACATGACACCTTTGGGGACGAAACGATATCTCTTGCCTCTTATTGCTTTCAAAAAATTTCTAGTGTCAACATAGAACAACAGGAGTGTTGTGTTAAGTTTTGGAATTTTTTGGCGTTTGTTTGGACATTTTTATACATTAAATCAGTTTTCTAGGCATTTTATGTGCATAATTCAAATTTGAAATACATGCACATGCTCCAGTACATATAAATTGGTTGAAAACTCAAATCTGTGTCCTTGGGTGCATGCTTAGGTCCCATGCAAGAAATGAGAATGAATTTCAAACACCAGAACACTATTGATTGCCGGCAAAATGTTGAGATACTGTGTTTTTAAATTGTAGTAAATCCAAAACTCGTCCGAAATTCATGAAACTTCGCATGCTATCGTGGAATGGCACCCGACATGTTGTGGCATTTTTCGTGTCCATTTTGAGAGAAGGCGCACTAAATAATAGCCAACAAATGCATTTTGAAAAAATAGCTGCCACTTTAGTGTCTCAAACGTTTGTATAATTCAAACCATGTGAGTTCTGTTAACCATTTACATGACGCCACATATCTTGGTTTTAATGGCTATAGGAGGTGTCGTGCGGACAGCTGCTTGACTGAACGGGAGGCGTGCAAGCGCAGGCTCACTGGGAAGCGTGCGAGCTGTTCAATGCAGGATTTGTGCATCTCTTCAACGCAAACGGTTCAGATTGAATACGGTATGAGCTGTTTAACTGTGCCATGCTTCAGTTGAGCAGTAAAGCAGAAGAAAATAAACCAAAAACTATACGTGCTACCATACGCCCCGTGTGCCGTCCGAGCAGGCGTGAGTTTGCGGGACGCATGCGAGCAGTCGGTCGTGCAAGTATACCGGGAGGCATGCATGCAGGTGTGCGTATTGATGGGGAGGCATGCGAGTAGCTGTGTGAAATGATGGTAGGAATGGCAGAAGTCCGCCGCGCAAGCTCACTGGGAGGTGAGACAGCTTTTGACCGTAGCCTGCCTCGCTCCCACTGGTCTGTATTAATTGCGTGCCCGAGACGTCGGCCATAATAGGCGGCCGCACCCTAGGTCCACAGTGGTCACCAGCGTCTGGACTCTGGAGTGTGTGACGATGTCGCCGAAGTGCACCAATGGAGGGAGTGGCGACGCCGGGGCTGGTGAAGCACCCGCGCAACGTGTGAAGCTGGGCACAGAAGTTTCCGTCATCGCCGATGAGGTCTCGCGCGGGCAGCGGCATGACCTAGACTTCGTCGGCGCCGCGTACCCCTCCCCCCTGGCCGGAGCTGGAGGTCAACAGCAACTCCGGCAATGACTGCGACTCCGACGAAAAACCGGTTAGTCATCTATATACCCATCTGTGCGACAAACATATCATGTGTTTTCTCTGGTTAATCACCCCCACCCCGCCCCTCTATAATTTTTCTGGAATACAAATCCTATGGTTATTTTCTCTCAGTCCAATTAATCAGAGTAATTATGTGTCACAGCCCTAGAAGTTGATTGCAAATAGTTGCACAAGCACCCATGCATCATGTCTAAATTTCTTTGAAAGTTGAAATGGGGATTGTTCAATCCCTAACACCAAAAGAACTCAACTAGGTTCAACTTAAAAACATTTCAATGAACCCACAGTGCCTCAAGATAAGTTCATGATTGTTGGTTGAGGTAGAAACCTCTACCAAAAATGATGAATATATTTCTAGGACATTTTTGGAGTTTTGAATTAACTCATATTTTATCTGAGTTGGAGCAAACAAATCCTATAATTATGTTTATTGCTCCAATGATTCTGAAACATTTTGTGGAGCTTTGGAATAATCCATATTGCATCTACAATAAATCCCAGAAGCTACAAAAAACGTTTGGTTAGCAAACCAAATTCAAAACAGAGAAACAAAATAGAAAACAGAAATAAAAGGAGAGAGAGAGGTTACCTGTACAACTTACCTGGCAGCCCAGCTGGCCCAGCACTGTATCTGAGGCCCAGCCCACTAGGGCGAAGCGGGTGTCTTCAACCTCTACCAGTAGGCAGAGGCGTGTCGACGCTAGCGCGCTCGAGGCCTCCACCTCCCTGCCTGCCTGGTCTCCCTACGTCGTTCTCTCGCGCCTGGGAGATGGCCAGCACCCCCTCGCCCACTCCCCTGCCTCTCTGCTCTCTCCCTCGCCTCTGCACCGCCACAGCGGGATGCAGCCGTCGCTGCCGCTCGCAGTTGCCGCGACTAGAACCACCTCCTCGCCCTCCGTCTGTGTCCAGAAGCGCCACCTCGTCTGCCTCACCCTCTCCGTCGACGCACATGATGCCGAACGCCCCCAAGAGACGACCCCGAGCCCTTCTTCAACCTCGGGCCGCCGAGATCGCTCTCGTGGCCCCGCTCACTCCGACGCCTCCTCGGGCCTACTGGCCTGCTCTGCGAGTTCACTGTGAGGACCGGAATCTTCCCCCTCTCTTCTCCCTTCCGTTTGCGCGCCCTAACTAACTTTACAGCCGAGCTCATGAGCACATCACCACCAGCCATGTCGCCGTCGTCGTTTTGGTTCGCCTCCGCCGAAACCGAGCACACCACCGTGCTCCTGGTGACACAAGGAAGCCGTAGACCCCCTCAGTTGGGCTCCCCGTGCTTTGTAGCCACATCCCACTCGAGGCTGAACTCTGGCCGCCACTATTTTGGTTGCTGTCGTTGACTCCATCCACCTCCGCTCGAACCACGGCCACGCGCGGATGCGTCTCACTCCCCTCTTTCAAATGCGCCCTTCCGCCTGTCGAACTATGGCCCGTAGAGCAAACCCGACGCGGGCACCGCCGCGGTCTGTGGTCGCCGGCGGTTAAACACCGGCAGCTGACGTGGAACCATTAGCTTAGGTGCTAATCATGTTTAGTTAGTGCCCCGTGTTGGTGATATGTGGGTCCCTGAGCCTAATTAGGTTAGCCTAAATTTCCTGTTTAGATTAGTGCTAATCTTGCAGACCCCACGTGCCAGCTTTGACTTTGGCCATGTCAGCATTGACCGGTCCTACCTGTCATCCACCCAAACTAGCCCTGAGACACTGACGTGTGGGTCTCGGCCGTAAGGTTTGACCTGGACTGTCGTTGTTGACCTGATGATGTCATGCTGCCGTCATGCTGACGTGGTTAACAATTTTTAGATTTAAAACAATCCAGGAAATTTCAGAAAATAGCTAACACTTCAGAAAATCATAAAAAATAATTTGTAACTCCAAATGAAAAGATTTATATATGAAAAATAATCAGAAAAATCCAATCTTTCCATATGTACAATTTTCATGCATTTTGGAGCAACTTAAAGTTGCTGAATTGGACCAAACAAATAAATGGCATTTGAATTTCACATATGGAGTTCAAATTTAAACCTTGGGTTCAAACCAACTTCATTTAAATTGTTGCTAGTTGCATTAGCTCAAACACACTCATTTTGCCATGTCATGATCATGCATCATATTACGCATTGCATTGATTGTGTTCTTTCTGTGTTGCCAGTGGTTGTTCCCCCTCGGTAGACGTATGTTTCGACGATGAAATCGATGACACCGATGAAGAACTATACTATCTTCAGAAGTGCCAGGAAAGCAAAACCCCCTTGTTCATTCCGATATAAGCCCACTCTCTTGCTCCTGATCTCTTTTACTACATTAGGACAACAACGATTCATCTTTTACATGTTGCGGTAGTTGAACCCTTTTCCTCTGCATGACCTATCTTTGCCACAATAAATAGATGAAACCCACTAGCATGAGTAGGAGTTGTTTGAGCCCTGACGTGCCTACTCATTCATGCATGTTTGTCATGCCTGCTACTGCTTAGAGTTGTGTCAGGCCCGATTCATCGAGGATGAATTGGAATGGTGATGAACATGTCCTACTGTGTGTGAGCTAAGTTTGTTAACACGATTTGGTAAAGGTAGCAGTGAGAGGCCATGTAGGAGTACATGTTGGGTTGTCTCATTGAAATCGTCCTCAGGAACTGAGTTCTATGTTTGTGATCCATGAACAGCTACTACCATGCGTTGGGCCTGAAACCAATGGACCCTCTCGACCTATTAACCGCCCATGTCCTCTGTCCGGGAGTTGCAAGTAGTTTCTGGTGTTTGAAGTATGCTGGAGGCCGTGCGTAGTGCTGACTTGAGGGGTGGGCTATGATGAAGTAGGCACGTGGCACGGTGTACCGGGATGCCCATTTGGTGCCTCGGGAACCCTGCACACATCGTTCGGGGCCGTATGTGGAAACCTCGGCCGGACTCCCTGGGGATGGAACCTGAGTAGGCGATAAACCCGGACTAGGGACTTGTGTGGTTAGTTAGGTCGTGGCCGACACCCTCGCAAGGCTTCCGCTTGAAGGTTGTCGAGATGCATAACATGTACATGGCGATAAGTGGTGAGAGCGTGTGTGAAGAAGTACAACCCTACATGGTTAACATCATCTATTCGAATAGCCGCGTCCGCGGTAAAGGACCTTTGGGTTGCCTATACAGTTCATAGACAAGTGAAAGTGGATACTCTAAAATGCGCAAGATAAGCATGAGTGCTATGGATGGCGTTTTCGTAGGGAGACGGGAGCGGATCCATAGTGGTGTATTGATCGGTAAATATGTGGACTCGTGTGCGCCACCCCAAAAAGAATTACTTGCAGTCGTAGTTCAGGATAGCCACCAAGTCAAAGCTGGCTTCCTGTAGTTCAACTCCACCACCCCTTTGTTGATACTGATGCATATGTATCTAGTTCTGATGTAAGTCTTGCTGGGTACATTTGTACTCACGTTTGCTTAATTTATGTTTTTGCAGAGAGACTTCAGTCTCACTAGTAGTTCCGCATGGACTTCGACGTATAGCTTGTTACCTCAACTACGATCTTGTGCCCTCGGTAGGGTCTTGTAGATAGTCAGGCTTCCCAGCCTTTTTCATTTGCAGTTGTCTGTACGCAGACAAGTTAAGCTTCCGCATGTGCTTATTGCTTGTATGACTTGAATGCTGGGTCATCAGATCCATGTTTGTACTATCTGGCTCCTCGGAGTCTAATGAATAAATACTTTGAGTCGTAGAGTTTTGTTGTGATGCCATGTTGTATTGCACATATCGAGCATATTGTGTGTATGTTATTGAAATGCTTGGTATGTGTAGGATCCGACAACCTAGTTGTTTATTCTTGGTAGCCTCTCTTACCAGGAAATGTCTCCTAGTGCTTCCACTGAGGCATGGTAGCTTGCTACTGCTCCAGAACGCTTAGGCTGGCCAGCATGTGTCCTTCTTCGTTAATGTGTCTGTCTGTTCGGGGAAATGTCACGCGTTGTTCCTTTAAGTCCTTGTAGCTTGCTACGACTTGGGTTCATACGTTGATGACCGACACGTTTGTTGCTGGGTCATGTATGCATGTCCCTGTAAGTTAGTGCCAACTTGGGTTTACGACTAGTCATGTTGGCCGGGGTTCTCTGTCATATGGATGCTAGCGACACTATCATATACGTGAGCCAAAAGGCGCAAACGGTCCCGGACCAGGTAAGGTGGCACCCATGGGGATACTGTGCGTGAGGCCGCAAAGTGATATGATGTGTTACATGGTAGATCGGTGTGACTTAGGACCGGGGTCCTAACATTAAGATCCATTAGATGCACGTAGTGGATTAATTGTTTGAACGTTAACCGTATAGAGTTAGTGATTAATTGTTTGTTCTTTACAAATGATTTTTGTTAATAATCCGACTAGGGTTAGCTTGCGTGCTAATAATTCATGGCCAGATCTTGAGAATTGATTTTGAATGTCCTACATATATGTTTGTGCCTTTTTTCCACATGATCTTGAGAATTGATTTTGAATGTCCTACATGTTATGCCATTTTTTTCTTTGAGATTGGTATGTACACAGATGAGGCTCCGGCCAGCGCCACCGCCAGATGTAGATCTTGGACCAGGCTGTGCGGCCAGAAGCGCCCCTGGACCTGAGGAACCAGTAGAATCTCCGAAAGACCACATCAGGGATCTCCCGGACGACATCCTTGGGGAGATCATCTCCCTTCTCCCTACCAAGGATGGCTGCCGCACACAAGTCCTTGCATCTCAGTGGCGCACCGTGCCTCTTAATCTCGACTGTCATCAGCTATCTCTCGATGATGATTCTGAATTCCCCGGAGCCATTATCTCCTCCCACCAGGGCTCCATTCAATGCATCTACATCCCGGCATGCTACCTAATGGACATACCCTGCATGGTGGCCGCCTGGCTGACATCTCGTCAATTTGATAAACTCCAGTAGCTTGAGTTCTACCATGACTATGTATGTAACATACCATGAACTGATGTATCTGTGCCCTCACCATCGATGTCCATCACGTCGTTTTCCTCCTCTCTCTCCACACTGCCACCTTCGCCCGGTGCCATCTAGCAGACAATCTGGCACAAATGCTTCGACTCCCACTGCTAAAAAAACTTGCGCTTGTGTTGGTTGATCTGTCGGAGGCCGCACTGCATGGCATCATCCACTCTAGCTGCCCTGCCCTGGAGCGCTTGCTGCTTGTTTTTGCATTGGAAATCCATATCCGTTATCTCTAAACAAAGTCGCCCCACCTTGTAAGCATGGGGATTTGTTTTTTTGGACATGATCTCATCATCGAAGATGCCCCTTCACTTCAAAGGTTGCTCCTTGATTCTGGTATAGTACCTTCACAAATAAATGTAGTCTCTGCGCCTACACTGGAGACCTTGGGCGCAATTTGTGATTCCTTTAGATGGTTGAAGATGGTGTTTGGCTCCACACCTATTGAGGTACTGTATATTATTCATGTAAACTTTTGTAATCTGCCTCTTTCATTTGTGCGCATAAGTTAAGTATCATCTTGGAGTACACTTTTGGTACTAATATTATGTTCTATGCTCAATGAAGAGCTTGTCCATCCTATCAGTGGTGGTGGATTCTCTCAAGACGTTACATATCAGTATGTGGTGTTTTGATCTGAACACGATTATTGGCTTGCTGCAATGCTTTCCATGTCTGGAGAATTTGTATATAAAGGTGATGATTTCACGCACATTGAAAGCCCATATATAATGTACTATAATTAATCATTCAGCTAGCACTCTTTCAACATAATATTTTTTAGACATTAAATGTTTTCAATCTTCATCTCTATTTAGGCACTAACACATGGAGAAAAAGGTATAACCAATCAATGGTTCAAGGAGCACTAGGATTTTCTCAAATCTCATGACATTTGTTTGAAGACAGTAACACTAGAAGGATATGCATCCAACAATGCAAACACTAGCTTTGTCACATTCTTCATGTTGAATGCGAGGGTACTATTGTCTGTGAGGATTAAGTTTTTCGACAAGAAATTTCTTATGGCTGCAAGTGTTGAACAACATAAAAAGAAGTTTCAGGTGGACCTAAGGGCATCTGATCGTGCTCGGCTTCTATTTACAATAGCTTGTCATCATGTACCAGTAGAATTTCTGGCCAGGGATCTTGATTTTATGGATCAGACCGATCCATTTGATTGTGACTGCGGAAAACTTTGGTTGAGTTAGATGTCATTGTCCTGTTCAATCTGGATTTTGTCTAAACCTGATGAGCAATTAATCCTCGTGCTTTTGTACTGTTTGTAACCTGGAGTTAGATATTATTTCCCTTTTCAACTCAGTTTTGACCCATATTTTCTTTCATACTGGGCCAATGGCTTGCCATTTCTTTAATGAAGACATAAATATTATAAGCATTCACAACATAGGGAAAAACATCACTCTCGCGGGATCCTTGAGATCTTTGTTCATTACAGAACCCGCAAGTTCTTAGAGCCCACCAGCACCCACAAACTTATTTTTAGGTAGCAGACAAAATGGGTTGTAATTCTTAATAAGAAAAGTTGCATGGTAGTGACAGATTTGGATTTGTCATTTGGGACCCACGAACAAAAAGCCTATCCAGGGCGGTGCCGACTCGACAGTAAATATTGAGAAACCTGGTTTTAAAATTACTGTAGATCCAAAACTCACCTCAAAATCATGAAACTTGGCATGGCTGTGGTAAAAAATTAGTCCAATTTGGGACAAGTTTTGGTACAAACTTCTTACAAACCGGATCTTCTCTCAAAAAGGTTCATGGTTCCGAGAGGGACCTTGTCACCTATGTGTGCGAAACGACATATGCTGTCTCTTCCCTCCTTGATTTATTTTACGGAGGCAACATGCAACTATAGTAGAGTCGTCCTAAAAATATGAAATTATTCACGGTTCGTTTTGCCTTTTTATACATTATTTGAGTGTAGGCATTTTGGAACGTACTTTGGGGTGTGCAAAGGTCATGTGTGTACTAGCCACATATGTATTTGGATGTTCAATCTGTTTATGGAATCAAGTCCTTATAAGTTATGAGTACATATGTTATTGTTCTGTGTGCAATGACATTGCACACGGACCGTACTGGGGAACCCGTCGGTGATGATTTCATCAATCGCTGACAATTGTATACCACCAAGCATTTTCCCACAACACACATGGCTTATTAGCAGAAATCGCCTGTGTTATTATCTGTCTTCGCACACATTTCTGATTAAAAACATGTTTGCCACGTATCACACATATCTTGTTATATTGAACCATTTTTTTCTCTTGGCTCAAAGCAAACAGTTCATCCGAATGAACCACATGCCATATATCACACACACCTTGATCTGGCTGACCATTTCTTTTGTGTTGCCTAATCACAAACAGTTCATCTAAGTGAACTATATGCTGTATATTGCACACACATTCATCTGGCTGCCCATTTCTTTTGTTTCTCCTCATCGCAAACAGTTAATTGAACTGAACCGTATGCCCTGCATCACACACGCAAAGAATCTGAACCATGTTTGATGCATTTGCCATCGCATACGTTTTGAACCTTTTTTGACGGTTTTTTTACACCACCGTTTGCGATTGTTGCATCTCACACAGTTTCGTCGACGGGTCTCTGATCATAGTGTCGCGTTATGTCAGGGAAAATATGCTGGGGTATGTATTTTCCCCTGACTCGTGCACGGACAAGCCAAGATCGAGCCAAGATGTACAAGGAACCAAGAGATTCGAAGGATCAGCATGCAGATTAGAGAGACCAAGCTCGAGCCAGAGAAGCAGGATATCGCCAAGAGAAAGGCCTCCTTTGCCGTGCAGGCGAGCTCGACAAGGAACAAGGCCACCCCCAGAAGCAAGTAATCGAAGCACCCCGGCATGGCCTGCCAGGGCTCCTGGAGGCAAAACCACCTCATCAACAACTCCACCATGACCCACGTCGTCGATCAGTGTGGTGTCAAGCCGCAAAGTTACTGACTGGCAGTCATTCTCCACATGGCTGCCTCAGATGACACCCGTCCTGCGACGTGTCAGGAAAGCAGGTGCGGAGCTGGCAAGATTGCCCGACAAGCCTTGCCGGGCAACCAGTGATGTGACACTAAGTGGTGCATTTAATGCGCCCTATCAGCCTGTAGAGTTAGGTATGATAGCACTGTTTGCTATCATATCAGTGCATAATGAATACTTTGCCATTGTGGCAACCGTAGAAAGGGCTAGAAGGTTGGATAACTTACGCTTCCATACGCGCGTATCACTACTGCCCGAAGGCAACCCCTGCCGGGCAAGAGTACGACGCTCCACCACCACCTTTTCCACCATCAATCCATCAAAGCAGGAGTAGGGTTTTAAGCCTCGCGGCGGCCCGAACCTGTGTATATTGCTTGTCTGATCCCTGCTGTGCTACCCCACGCTCATCTGCTCTTTGCGCAATGTGTCGCCCCCCCTGCCGAACCAGCAAGGGGCCTCCTGGTCCCATAGGTGGCCGTGGTTTCCCGCGACATCTTTGGCATGCCAGGTAGGGGGCTCGCTTGTGCAAATTTGAAGGCCTTTGCAGCGCCTCGACTCCATCACCATCCTCGTCTTCGGCGACGCCGGCAACCGTGGCGCACATGAAGACACAGAGGCGAAGCGGGATCATCCCCGCACTACATCATTGGTCTCCACACTTCGCCGTAGCCACGGCTACGGCTAGGACCGCCCCTGGTGATGATACACCTGCCTCGACGACCCATATGGCGTACCCACCATTCACGCGCTGTTTGGAAAAAGGGCATAAGAGGTGCGGGCACGAATTCCCTCCTCCCCATCCTTTCCATTCGTCAGCATTCGAATCGCCTTGGTTCGGTGTCGTCAATGTCGATGATTACTGTGCGACGCTCTGTTCAGTATTCCCCCATTTTGGGCGATCCTAAGCAGAGCACCGGTATGAGTCCGTTAGTAGACATCCCGGCAAGCGCACTTCAGCAAGGCTGCTTGCATCGGCATGACCCGTGCGATGGCGGCCATCGGACTGACTCGAAAGGAAAGGAGAAAAAAGGGAGGGGGCAGAAGAGCCTGACACTATGCCCTGATACCCACCAGCCACAGGAAATGCTAATCGGTCCCTGCCAGGAAAAAAGAAACAATCTGACTGACTCCTGCTCCTCCAAGTGCCGCGGGCGTGCCCGACGCGCGCGACCCTGTAGACTAGGGAGAAGCTCCAAATGAAAGCTAACTTTACATTATCGCCTCTTGTTGATACATTCCAGGATTTTGCTATCATTTATCCCTTAACTCTAGTGAACATTCATATCTTGAAAGCCCTCGTGCGATGGAACCTTGGCTAGTTTCTTTGATTGCACCATCGTCCTGTCCAGAGCCATGCTCATAGGTCGAGAGGCTCCATCGAGAACTACCTAGGAAAAACCCGCTGAGACGCATCCACGCCAAGATGACTGTTAAGGGTCAGACCCTTACAACAATCGCGGCAATATGATATCGACAAACATCCATAGCATGTATGGGTGTTGATCATACGAACGCGAACATATAGGGCTCAAAGGGATGAACACACATTTAATGATCCAGCTAGAAATATCAGTTTCGCACAAATACTAGAGATAGAATAACTAAACGCAAAATAGATATCACATTCCATTACAGGGCCCAGTGGGAACGACAACGGCCCGATACTTGGTCTGGTAGCCAGGTGGAATAGCTTAAACGCAAAGAACCCTGTCGGCATGGGGAGCGGCTTTCTTCTCGACGGCTGCAACGTAGGCACCTGTTGGTCGCTTCTTGAATACATCATCAAGAATGAGCTCTGGGTGGCGGCAAGCGATATTGCTCAAGACCGTGAAGTGGGTGTTGCAGGCAAGCCTCCAGGACTTGATCGCAAAATGCTCGGCCCTCCCTTCTTCATGCGCTTCTAGCTTCTCGATCAATTCGTTGAAGAGGAGCCCCAATTTGACGCTTTGGACCTCCTGCTTGCTGGCCGAGAAAACTAGGTCGTCCATACCCATCACCATAGCCTGGGCGCCAAGACGCTCGGCAATGTCGACCAAGCTCTTGATCCTGAGGTTACTCATGTCGAGCTGATTCTTTAACTTCTCCTCTACACCTTGCCGGAGACGCTTAGCATTTTCCAAGTCCTTGGACAACAACTGCTGGCGGGACTCGAGGGACTCCGCCGACTGCTCCAGTGAGCCAATCCGCGCTTTTCATGTCCGTGATGTTGCCGTTGGCAGCGTCAAGGCTCTGGGTCTTGGAGGCAAGCTGCGAATGCACATCAGCCAAGTGGATCTCTTCCTGTCGTGCTTCTTCTTTGAGCGCCTCCACCTCTTTGGTGCTACCGGCAAGATCTTCATTCAGCTTAGCGACCTGTCGGTCGAGCTCAGTCTTGGCGGAGGACGCGGTCTCTAGATCTTCAATAAGCTTCTTCAACTGGGCAGCATGGTCAATGACAAGAGTGTCCAGGGCAGCTCCATGCTTGTCCTCGAGCTCCTTAGTACACTGCCACACAAGAGCCTCCAGATCCTCATCCTTGGCGCGAAGAGTAGCATCGAGTCTCTCCTCCCGCAGGGAGATCTCTCGCTCCCTGGCGTCCAGAGATGCCTTGTGGTCTGCCAGACGCGCCTCCCGAGCCATGACATCCTCCCTCGTCATTTGGAGGGTCTCTTGCTGCCTCATGAGCGCCTTGAACTGCTTGTCGTGCCATTCACGCAGCTCCAAACACTTGTCCTTCAGCTTCTGGCCCACATTGCCGGTGGATTCGCGCTGTTCCTTGAGCTCCTGCCACTTCAGACGGTGCCGGGCCTGCATTTCCTTCACGCCCACCACCATGGACTCCATGAAGGACAAATCCATCCTGATAGCAGCGAAGTCATCGGCCTCCCCGGTTCCTAGGTATAGCGGTGCCAGGAGGCGCTGAAGCTCTTCATCGAGCTCCACGTCTGTCGAGGACGGGCCTGGGGCTCCAATGTCAGGCAACGACAGCTCCATAGCCAGCGTGCTTGAGAAAGACGGCGGGGCCTCAGCGATGACGCCAAAGGAGGGGAGTGGGCCCATGGTTTGGAGGGGAATCTTTGCCTCGATAACCACTTGCTCTACCGGGGCCTCCTCTAGAGAGTGCTCCACCACTGCCAAGGAGCCATGTGCTTCGTTGGTAGCGATATCCCGTCCCTCTACGGCGTGAAGCTCTGCGGCTTCATCTGTGGCGGCCCTCCCTATATCAGCCACCAGATCCAGCAGGTATGGTTCCTCGGTTTGAGGGAATGTGTATGAAAGGACCAGTAAATGATGAAGAAACGGAAGCCTCGAGCAAGTGGAGAAGTCAGCAAAAACAATCAAAGCATGAAGAAAAGGAAGAATTAAATAAGGTACCTAGAAAGGCTGCCGGGCAGAAGTTTCTGTCTCCCCAGCAACAACTGTTGCCGGGTCATGGGCCTCGTTTTCTGCTAGGGTGGGCTCTACGGCCTTCTGAGTGGCCTCCGCCACGGAAGGTTCCACAGCGATTTCTTCGGCTCGAGCGATAGGGGAAGCATGCCCCTCGGGAAGGGGCTCGCCCTTAGTCGTCTCACCTCCTCCTTCGCCGGCGGAAACGAGGGGGCCATCCCCGTAACCTCTGACATATGGGGCCAAGTCTCCGCTCCCGTGCCGGGGGCTGACCTGGGGGCTCGGCACGGGGTCCTCTGCATCACCCCCCACCAAGACCGAGCTCTCTGCTCCCTTCAACGACCCAAGACGCCGGAGCCTCTTCCGGGAGTGGTGGACGAGGGTTTCCGTGTCCTCCTCCACTTCCATGACAATGACAACAAAAACAAGAGGTCAGTCAGCAAAAGTAATTAGACATGCACAAGCTATCCATGAAAGGAAAAACCTCCTTACTCTTCTACGAGGAGCATGGAGTTCAAGTTGAACTCCATGGGAGGTGGATACTCCCGTCTTCTCTTTTGGGGTGGAGGTACAGAACTCCCAGGCAGCTTTGGTGCCTCCCGTGACATCAGGAGCTCCGAGGAAGACGAGTTCTGTGAGGAGCTCGAGCCGGAGCAGGGGCTGGACTCCGCCTCCACGGCCGCCGGACATTTGGCGGAGGAAGCCATGGTCTGGGCGAGACAAGGGGATTGACGACACGCCACCTCTACCTTGGTAGACTTGGTGGAAGTCTTCTTCACCCTCTTGGCAACTGGCGTCGGTTGGAGGTCACCGCCCCTCGGGCTGCGGCGCGCCTACGGGTGCGCTGAGCTGGGTTCGGTGCGGGGGCTAGTGGTCTAGCTGCGAGCCACTCGTCGTCTGGGGCCGCCACCGTGTCCTCCTCCTCCTCCTCCCGAAGCTCCGTTGCCACCGTGGCCAGGGCATTTAGGCCGGCAAAGTTAACCCCGACAAGCTCTTCCCCGACAGATCCTTCCGTGGCTTGCGCCTCGCTACCGCCATGGGAAGAACTACCGTCCCCAGCTTTCCCTTTGCCTTTCCCAGCCTTTAGGTCCTTCTCCATCTCTGGAAGCCGGGTAGCCTTGTGCTCATCAACCCTCTTCAGAATATATGCCACCTCCATAGGAGAGGTGCGTTTATACATCCCATCTTCAGTCTTGGTGGCCTTCTCCACCAAGGTGCTCGACCATTGGAGCTCTTCATCCAGGTTGGGAAGCTGCCAAGTGCTCGATACCCCTTCAGCATTGCAGTCTAGCATTCACTTCAGTATCTGGTCCCTGGAAAAATTGATATTAAGGGTATGACGGTTGTCGGGAGCTTGAACAACTCAAAGCGACCAAACAATTGGTCGCACAACCAAGCATGACCATAAACTGATAATTTGTTGGCCAACCCTAGAAGCAGCCTCATCCTATCCGCAGCATCGCCATACAACCACGCAGGTCTGTCCCTTTCTTGCAGCGGCGAGATGCAGCAGAGAAGAAAATCTGCCCCCATAAGTTCAATGGTTAACCCAGCAACCACCAGATGGGTGATCCGGTTGATTGTCGGGGGCAGCCTATCCTCAGTGAGCCATCTTAAGCTCCAATCCTTGCCACGCTTGACAAACACCTTCTGTGCTTCGCAGAACTCGGGGGCTTCCTTGTCCTAAATCGAGCACCAATATCCTCTTCATTCATCCCACCTCCCACGCTTGTACCTAGGGAGGTAATCCCAGGTCTTCCTCGCCACGCGCGGCATCCAACTGATGATTCCGGAGCGGCTGACTTTGCTCTCCACCCACGAGACTGAGTAGTGCCAGAACAGATCCACATTGGGCCTGACTCCAACAAAATTCTCGCACAAATGCACGAAGATGGCCATGGTCGCCATTGCATTGGGCATGAAATCAAGAAGGTGGAATCCATAGATGTTCATGATGGCTTCGAAGAACTCGGAGAAAGGGGGACAGAGGCCACAAATGAAATAAGCACAGAAGAAGTTGTAAGAATTCAACGGATCTTCCTTCCCTGCCGCATAAACCACATGCAATCATGCCCTTTCTCGACGGGCCTCCCCCACAAGTATCCATACCTCACCTGGAGAACAGGACCACTCAAGGTGGACGGGAGGAAGAAAACGTCCTCGCACCGCTTCTTGTTCAGCTCCGCCAACCTCTTGCTCCCCTCGGCGGCGGCCTCCTTCGTCGCGGCCGTCGGCTTTCTCTTCTCCCTGGGTTTCTTCCCCATTCCTACGGTAGCAACACGGAAAGATAAAGGATTTGATGAGGAGGGCAATGATGGAAGGGAGAATGAGAGGAGTAACTGTCGCTTGGCTTGCAGAGGGAGAAGATGGGGGAGCGGGGCAAGAGACAGGTGAATCGTGTTGCTCTATTTTTCCCTGCTCTTAAGGGAGAAAAGCGGGGCAGAGGCATGATGCTTCAGAAAGTTACCATTTTACCCTAACTGCAACAGTCCCACGACCCCACGACACGCAGTAATTGCGCAAAGTGGACGTTGGATTGACTTGTCGTCATGGCAAACCGGCATGCACAACCCTCTCCTGCCACGTGTCCGTGCACTGCTTGGGGCCTAACCCAACGTGCCACACAACACGTGTGGCTCAGGCCCGGGGTATGCATTTTCCCCTGACTCGTGCACGGAAAAGCCAAGATCAAGCCAAGATGTACAAGGAACCAAGAGATTTGAAGGACCAACATGCAGATCAGAGAGACCAAGCTCGAGCCAGAGAAGCAGGATATCGCCAAAAGAAAGGCCTCCTTTGCCGAGCAGCCGAGCCCAGCAAGGGGCGAGGCCACCCCCAGAAGCAAGAAATCGAAGCACCCCGGCAGAGGCAAAACCACTTCACCAACCACTCCACCATGACCCACGTCGTCGATCAATGCGGTGTCAAGCCGCAAAGTTACTGAGTGGCAGTCATTTGCCACATGGCTACCTCTCCTTATAGGAAAACCCCATAGATGACACCCTTCCTGCGACGTGTCAAGCAAGCAGGTGCGGAGCTGGCAAGATTGCCCGGCAAGCCTTGTCGGGTAACCAGTGATGTGACACTAAGCGGTGCATTTAATGCGCCCTGTCAGCCCGGAGAGTTAGGTATGATAGGACTATTTGCTATCATATCAGTGCATAATGACTACTTTGTCATTGTGGTGACACCTTTATCTATAAAAGGAGGCCTGTGGCAACCATAGAAAGGGTTAGAAGGTTGGATAACTTACACCCCATACGCGCGTAGTCTTTGCTGCCCGAAGGCAACCCTTGCCGGGCAAGTCTACGATGCTCCACCAACACCTTTTCCACCATCAATCCACCAAAGTAGGAGTAGGGTTTTACGCCTCGCGGTGGCCCGAACCTAGGTAAATTTCTTGTGTGATCCCTGTCGCGCTGCCCCACGCTTGTCTGCTCTTTGCGCAACGCATCGCCCCCCTGCCGAATCAGCAAGGGGCCTCCTGGTTCCATAGGTGGCCGTGGTTTCCCACGACATGTTAGCAACATCCTGCAGTAGTGTAACTTGTTTTATTATGATAGGTAGGTCTTTTGAACTCCTAGTTAGCTTTTACTTTGTGTTTCCTTTTCTGTAAGACTTGGGGCCCTATTTTAATAAAAGGCTGTGGGGCTTTTGCCTCATAGTGTTCAGTCAAAAAACGAGAGGTAATTTAGTAACATGAAAATTTCTTCAACCATATTTTCCTCTGTCATCAGAAATTACATGTAGGATCATTTTTTCAAATTCAACAATATAGTTATCACATAAAAGTTTCTCTTCATGATCCACATGCATGCAAAGTTGACACTCTTCCAAGATAGTGGGAATAACATTAACTAAAGTCATGACCTCTCCAATCCCACTTTTATCAAAAAATTCATAAGACTTATCAATCTCCAAAGTAGTGGGATCTTTATTTCCTAAAGTTGACACTCTTCCAAACCCACTATCGTGGGAAAACTGGTGGTCCACGAACACCTATGGGACCGGCGGACCGAGCCCCTTTCGGTTCGGCGGGGGGCGGAGATCGCACGAAGAGCAGATCGAGGCGAAGCACACGAGCAGTTTTACCCATCTTCGGAGCTCTCCAGAGAGATAATACTCCTACTGCTGCTTGTCGGATTGTATTGTGTTCTTGCTCGGGAGCACAAAGTGCTGCAGTACACACTAGATGCTAACGAGACCGAGCATGAGTGTTTTCTGGTTTCGAACCCCCCTCTACGTTGCGCATGGGCCTCCTTTTATATGCTCAAGGGGTCACCGACAGGTGGTAATGTAGATAAGGGCAAAAATGGAAAACGAAAGAGGTAGGTGCAGCTACCTGCACAGTGCATCCTACCTAACCCTGACGGCAGGGGACAAAGGCATTAAATGCCCGCCTGTGTCGCCCAAACAGTGCAGAAAGGGACCGTCAGGGGCGCCATCGCTTGCCATGATGGCAATCTTGTCAGCGTCGCATGCCACTGCGCACCGCTGGCTGCATAGCCTCCCGCCACGCGCGCCTGAAAAAGCCCTCGGGGCGACACGTTGGTGGATGCGCTGGAGCGTGGGTGCAGAGTGGCCGCCTGCCGCGGCAATCGCTTTGCCGCGGTCGTTGTCTTGTCGCGTCCGGAAGCTTGTCGCTCACCGGGCCTTGCCGGGACGCGTGGCACGTCACGGCAAGTTCCTTGAGATGCCTTGGTTGGCCTTCCCGGCAAGCTCCTCTTGTCGGGGCCTCGTTTTCTTGACTTGAATACTTTGTTCTTGAATGGCTCCAAAGGAACAACGGAGGACCTTGGCGGTCGCCCGGCAAGCCTTGCCGCGGGGTGCTGCGACTGCCCGTGCACAAGTTTGGGATACTAGGGTACCCATATTCTAGTACACCGACAGGAGCCCCCGGGCCTGGGCCACACACGGTGCCGAGCGCTGTTGGGCCAGGCCTAAAACAGGGCATGGGCACACGCGGCCCGGGGCCACGCCCTACCCTACTCCGTATCCACCGCGCCCTCCCCCAACGGCACGCGTTGATTGTGGCATCATGGGAGAGATCGTGGGTGATTTCTTTATTCGGAAGGGCGAAACGTCCGCCCAATCCCTCTTTATAAGCAGGGGAAACAGGGGCAGTTCGTCCCCCCTCGCTGGTTGCTACTTCATCTTCACAAATCTCCGCCGCTCCCCCCTTCTTCTTGAAGCCGAGAGAGAGCAGCACTCCGCCCCCCATTACCACTAGCATCACCAACACCGTCGACCTCCCCCACCACCTCCGCCATGGCTCCAAAAGCCGACAAGGGGAAGGGTGTGAAGTCGGCCGAGGCGCAGCGGCTCGTGGCGCTGCGGAAGGAGCGGGCGATCTTCTCCCCCCAGCTCGGCGCGAAAGAGCTGAGGGAGTACTTCTACCTCTTCTGGTCGACAGAGACGCGAGCGCATCCGTGCACGAGGGTGCTCCCGGCTGCCTCTTCGGAATTAGCTCCAAACGGGTACCCCTTCTTCGCGCTGTTCTTCTACTGCGGGCTCTGCCCGCCCTTCTCGGAATTCTTCTGTGACATAATGAACACCTACGGGCTCCGCCTCCTTGACTTCACCCCCAACGATGTTCTGACAATGGCAGTTTTCGCACATCTCTGCGAAAACTTTGTCGGAGTCCAACCCAACGTAGCCCTTTTCCGCCACTTCTTCATGCCTCGGGTCGAGAGAGGAGAGCCGCTTGCCGGAGGGATCGCCTGGATCTCGAGAGTCGGCAAGAAGGAAGCGTATCTGGAGGGTGAGCTTCACAGCAAGTGGGAGGAGTGGAGAGCGGAGTGGTGCTGGATCGTCGAGGAGAACCCGCAGCCGTTCACTGCCCTACGCCAAACCCCAATAGTGCGTGGCAACGATTGGAGCAACTTGGCCCCGGAAGACGACAGGCTGAAGATCGCCGTCACCCGAATCCTTCGCCTTAGGCTTGCCGGGCTCACTGTAGGCGCCGTTGGCGCAGATTTCCTTCGCCGCCGCATCGCCCCCCTGCAGGAGAGGGGGAGGCCCGCCTGGGAATTCAAGAACTCGGCGGACATCATGAGGCTGTGGCCGGGCCTCAACTTCAACTTCACCGTCCTGGAGCTGGACGCGATGCTCCTGGAGCTGTTCAAACACGACCCCCAACACCCATATGTGCTGCCGAGGGGCGCGTTCCACTGTGCAACAATTCGTCGCTTGACCGGATCCGCGCGATGATGCTATTGTGCGACTCGCATGGAATCGCTCCAACTCGGCAAGAACCTGCGGACGACGTCGTGCGGGCGTTCTTCGACAACTTAGAAGAAGTGCTGGTCCGCGCCGACGAGCAAAGGAGCCTCACCCGTGACACCACTGACGCGGAGCTGCAGCGCATCGCCACCAGGACGGAAGAGGCTGCGGCAGCAGCTGCCGCGGGTGAGTTTGGGTTCACCGTGGAGGAGGCAGAGGCAGCAGAGGCGGCAAGCCTTGCCGAGCGCGAGGAGTTTGTCGGCGAGGAAGAGCTTGCCAGGCCTGACGATGAGCCGAACAAGCCCAGCGAGGGAGAGCCTGTCGGGCCCGAGCCTTCAGACAGCTTGCCGCAAGTGGAGCCCCCAGCTGCACCAAGAAGGCGTCTCCGCAGGTCCGGGGACGCAGCGGGGCGACAAACGGGCCAACAGCCGCCGAGCCGTGCGACACGCTCTACCGCGGCAAGTACTGTTGCCGCGGGAGCGCGTCACGCTGCTGCGGCAACTGGAGCGGGATCTTCCCGGTCCACCGCTACCGCCCCTGCCAAGCGGGCAAGGGAACCTACTCCTCCGCCTCGCCGCACAAGAGGGGAGCCGGACTTCGATCTTTCCGCACTCAGCTCCGATGAGGAAGAAGAAGAGTAAGCTTCTTGGTGTTCTGGTACTTCTTCAATTCTTGCTGTTTTTTGTCTTGTATCAGACTTGCTTCAATCTGAACCTGTTCCTTTTCAGGACGCTAGCCCAGAGAGCGGCAAAGAGAGCCAAGGCCCCGGTGATTGTCATCGAGGATGATATCACCATGTCAGCAGGAGGTGTGTCTGAGACCACCTTGACGAACCCGGCAACTACTCCCCAAAGCAGCCCCCAGCGCAGCCCCCAGCGTAAGTTCATAGTTTACTTCCTGCTATCCGGCGCGCGTGGGTGCTTTTTCCTTTGCTGATATCTTGTCTGTCAAATTTGTGTAGGAGCAGAGCAGCCTCACCAAGAGGGCCCGGAGGCCGCTCCCAAAGCGCCATCTGCTTCGACTACGCCGCCAAGGGAGGGCTCCCCAGCAAGGGAGCGCTCTCCGGCAAGGGAGAACTCTCCGGCAAGGGGCAGCTCTCCAGCAAGGGACGGCACCAGTGATCCTCCGGTGGGTGAGACCACGACCACAGATCCCAGCTCAGGTAATCCACTTGCTTAAAAAACTTCCCTTGAGTTCTTCTTCTTCTTCTGATTTTCTCTTTGAG
The DNA here is from genome assembly GCF_002162155.2 of Triticum dicoccoides. Taxonomy (NCBI): domain Eukaryota; kingdom Viridiplantae; phylum Streptophyta; class Magnoliopsida; order Poales; family Poaceae; genus Triticum; species Triticum dicoccoides. The sequence goes on from NC_041389.1 coordinate 283,063,536, forward strand.
TATTTGCTTGACTTTTCTCACTCTTCCATTCTTCAGATCCATCTGCCGCAGAGCCGATGGAAACCGAGGCCGCCGACGAGGGGAACGCGCGCAGCAACGCCGACGATGCCGTCGCCACCGAAAGAGAGGCTGGTGCTGACGATCCCGCCGGTGAGGAGGCCGCCAAGGCTGCCGCCGCAGAAGCAGGCGAGGGGTCTGGCGATCGTACTGATGGCCCCGAGGCCGCAGGAGCGCCAGGCGCTGCACCGACCGCCGACCCCTCCGCCGCTGCTGCAGCGCCAGGCTCCGAGGAGCCCTAGCCCAGCGCCTACTTGAAGGCCGGCGACGGTATCTTCATCAAACTTCCCTGGGCGTCAAGCTCCAGGGCGCCGGTCGAAGGAGAAACTTACGATGAGGAGCTGCTCGCCTCCGCTGGGCTGTCGTTGGTCGATGCGCCAAGCAGCAGTAGTGGCGAGCCTGAGGAGGAGCAGCTGCTGCGGAAGCTGATGCTGCTCCACCGCGCCCGACAAGCTAAGCTGGCTTCCCGGGAAGCACTTGTCGCGAAGGCGGGAGTGGATATGGAGAAACGCGCGGAGGAGCTCCGGGGCCTCAACCAGGAAGCTCTCCGGTCCCTGGCACAGGAGCGGGAGCGACTCGCCGAGGAGCGCACAGCCTTCCTTCTCGAGAAGGCTGAAGCTGAGGAGGAACAACGGCTTGCTGCCGAGAAGCAATCCGCGCAAGAAGGCGAGTTGGTGCAGCGGAAAGCCAATCTTGACAGCTACGAGGAGGAGCTTGTCGCGCGCGAGCAAACACTTGACGGGGCCCTCAAGGAAGCAAAGGATGCTGCCGCAGCTGCCGAGGCCGCCAAGAAGGAGCTGGAGACGAAGGTGGCGCGGCTGGAAGCTGACCTCAAGGCGAGCGGCGAGGAACTTGCCATGCTTAAGCGCGAGCGCGAGAAGGACGCTGTCGCTCATGGAGAGCTGCAGGGTCTTCTCGCTGAGAGGAGCGAGGAGCTCAGCGCCACCAAGGACTCCAATGCTGATCTTGAGCTGAAGCTGACCACGCTGACCCAGACGCTGGACGGTGCCAGGGAGCGTGAGGTGGCCTTGACGGAGAAGATCAAGGCCGACGAGGAGCTGCTGGCGAGCATTGCCGTCACCCAGAACGCATTCAAGGAGACCGTGGAGCACTGGACCGAGGGTCTGGTGAACATCGCCGCAATCATCAATGGGGAGCTGGCGCAGCTGGGGATGGAGGACTTTGGGTATCCTTCCGACGAGCATCTCCAGCCCAGCGCCAAGCTCAGTCTGTTCTTCAAGGGCATGGCGACGGCCCTCCAGCGACTCCAGGAGAAGATCCCAAAGCAGCTGGCCGATGAGTCACGCAAAATTTGTGCAGGAGCTCTTCAGAAGGTGCTGATGAGGGTGGCTTTCCGCAACCCGGGCCTCAACTTCACCAACGTCCTCAAGTCCCTGCCGGCAGATGCTGATTTGGAAGCGCTCAAGGCCCTTGTCGCACCCATTGTGGACAAGGTGAGCGATATCAAGAGGGTTGAGGGCGATCGCGTAGATTAGGCCGCCCGTTTTTTTATTTTTCTTGTCGCTGCTAGACATGTTATAAGAACAATCTATTAGAGCTGCGACAAGCTATCTTGTAATATAACTCTATTTCTGGTATCGATTGCTACGTTATTTGCTTTACTAGATTCCTTCCTTTGTATGTTTTTACGCTACGCTTTTAGGGAACTTGTTGGCGCAGGCACCCGAGCTGCGAGCGCTGAGTGCGGGACGTCAGCAGCCTGCTGGCGGTGCCGCTTCCGACAAGAAACCTTGTCGCGACTAGTTGCAGCACACTTAAGTTGTTGAGCGGACTCAAAACAAAGTAAGGGCGCAACTAGCTACGAGTTGATTCCTCCGCGCACAGGTTTTCCATACAAAGCACGGTCGTTTGAGGAAGATAACTTAAAAAAAATTAAAACTAATTGCTCAAGCTTTGGCAACTTAGCTTTTCTGTCGTTTGCTTCCCGGCAAGGCAAAACTTCCTTGAACGACACCCGGTCCACACCGTTATCTTCTCCTTCCCCCCTGGTTAACTTGTGCGCGAGGGAACATTCCTTTACTTTGTTGAGAAAAAGAAAGAAGAGAAAATAATGATATGGGGCCTTATGGCTCGTTATTTCTTACCGTGGGTAGGTGCTGCACAAAGTGTCAGATAATGCATGCAAGAAAAAGATATGATGCATGAAATTGACAAGACGTGCGAGGCACATGAGCTTTACTTATGCACGGGATCTGTGCTCGGCTTTGTACAAAGGATTACATGCAACATCGGCAAGACTTGTACAAAAGGTGGTTGCCGGAACAGGTTCCGGCAACCGCGCCCTACGGGTAAAACTTGCGAAGATGCTCAATGTTCCTGGAGTTGCTCACTGGAATGCCATCTTCGGTCTCAAGGCGGACAGCGCCAGGCCTAGTGACTCGTTTCACTCGATAAGGGCCTTCCCACTTCGGCGTCAACTTGTTGGAATTCTTGGCGGACTAAACGCGCCGAAGAACAAGGTCGCCTTCCTCGAAGCTTCTGGCATTAACTTTGCGGCTATGGTAGCGGCGCAAAGCTTGCTGGTATCGAGCAGCTCGTACAGCAGCCTGAAGACGGTCTTCCTCGAGGAGCAGCGCGTCATCTTGTCGCAGCCGCTCTTGCTCGAGCTCATCATAAGCGAGCACTCGAGGCGACCCGTATACGAGTTCCGTGGGGAGAACTGCCTCTGCTCCATAGAGTAGAGCGAAAGGTGTCTGGCCAGTGGCTCGATTTGGCGTCGTTCTGATCGACCAAAGAACCACTGGCAGCTCCTCAATCCAGTTTCTTCCGCACTTGCGCAGCCTGTCGAAAGTTCTGGTCTTGAGCCCACGCAGTACTTCAGCATTTGCCCTCTCCGCTTGACCGTTGCTTCTCGGGTGAGCAACAGAAGTGAAGCAGACCTTGGCGCCAAGGTCTTGGACGTACTGCATGAAGGTGCAGCTCGTGAATTGTGTGCCGTTGTCGGTGATGGTCCTGTTTGGGGTTTCGAAACGGCAAACAATTGACCTGAAGAACTTGACTGCTGACTGTGCGGTCACCTTCTTCACTGGTTCCACTTCCGGCCACTTTGTGAACTTGTCGATTGCAACGTACAAGTACTCAAAGCCCCCGACAGCTCGGGGGAAGGGGCCGAGGATGTCGAGCCCCCAGACCGAAAATGGCCAGGATAAAGGGATCGTCTGGAGAGCTTGAGCTGGCTGGTGTATCTGCTTGGAATGCAACTGGCACGCTTCACACTTGGTTACTTGTGCAGTTGCATCCTGGAGGGCTGTCGGCCAAAAGAAACCTTGCCGGAATGCTTTGCCGGCAAGTGCTCTTGCGCCAATGTGGTGACCACATATGCCTCCATGTATCTCCGCCAACAGCTTCTGTCCGTCTTCCCGGCAAATGCACTTCAATTTCACACCGTTGAGTCTTCTTCTGTACAGTGTGCTGTCGACAAACTGGTACATACTTGATTGCCGGGCTACTTTTTCCGCTTCTTCTTGCTCTTCGGGAAGTTCTCCTGTCTGAAGGAAATGGACAATCTGCTGTGCCCATGCTGGAGCTTGTGGCTCGACAACAAGGACTAAAGGCACATCTGCTGCTGCAGGAACTTCTACGGCAAGAACCTGCGGCTCAGCCGGAGCTTGATGTTCCCCGGCAAGCTTGCCGGAGCAAAACTTATCGGGAGCGTCTGCTTCAACGGAACAAATACTAAGGCTTGCCGGAGCAGACTGCTCCTCAGCACTCTTGGTGTTGATCTTGGGGACCTTCTTGGCGGCGGCTTCAGGGAGCTCTGCCGGAAAATAGTCACCAGAAATCAACTTCCTCTTCTTGCCCTGTCCAGTTGATGGTGTTACAGATGGTTGAGTTAGCTTGAGCACAAAAATCCCTGGTTCCACAGGTAACTTAAGTGCGGCGCACTTTGAAAGGCCATCTGCAACGTCATTCTGAGCTCTTGGAACATGTTCCATTTGCAGGCCGTCAAAGTGCTCTTCTAGCTTTCTCACTTCATCAACGTAGGCTTCGATCAATGGACTCTGATAATTCTTGTTCACTTGGCGGACGACAAGCTGTGAGTCACCCCTGACGATGAGCTTCTTGATCCCAAGGTCCGCTGCGATTCTGAGACCGGCAAGCAAACCTTCATACTCTGCAGTATTGTTCGTCGCTTGCTCCTTGGGAAAGTGCATGTGGACTACGTACTTGGGGTGCTCTCCGGTGGGTGCGACAAGTAGCACGCCCGCACCGGCGCCTTGCAGCGAGAAGGCTCCATCAAAGTACATCAGCCACTCTTTGCTCGCCTCCTTGACGGGGATGCTCGTCTCTGGGATTTCTTCATCTTGTGTTGGCGTCCACTCTTCTATGAACTCTGCCAATGCCCTGCTTTGGATAGTTGAAGTGCTCTCAAACTTGAGGCCAAAGCTTGACAGTTCCAGCGCCCACTCGACAATCCTGCCTGTTGCTTCTGGATTCTGCAGTATCCTCTTCAGCGGAAAGCGAGTGACGACTGTGATCTCATGTGCTTGGAAGTAATGGCGCAACTTTCTCGAGGCCATGAGAAGGCCGAAAAGCAATTTCTGCACACCAGAATACCTTGATCTAGCTCCCTGCAGGAGGGAACTGACAAAGTAAACTAGGCACTGCACCATCCTTTTCTGCATCTTCTCACACGCCTGCGCAGATCCATCCTTGTCGGGACCAGAGCTTGCCGGTGAAGCCCCCTGCTTGTCACTGGATGCATCTGCCATGGTTGCCGGCTCATCATCCGCCTCCCTCTCCGCCACTAACGCAGCACTAACCACTTGATTGGTTGCCTCTATATATAGCAGCAACTTCTCTTGTGGCTTAGGTGCGACAAGTGTTGGAGTGGAGGACAGGTATCTCTTTAAGTCCTGCAGCGCAGCCTCCGCTTCCGGAGTCCATTTCATTGGACCTGCCTTTTTCAATATCTTGAAAAACGGCAGGGCGCGCTCAGCAGATCTAGAGATAAACCTGCTGAGAGCAGCCACGCAACCGGCAAGCCTTCTTACATCCTTGACGCGCTTTGGTGCTTCAATCTGCTCAATGGCCTTGATCTTGTCGGGGTTGGCTTCAATCCCCCGCTGAGACACGAAGAACCCGAGAAGCTTGCCGGAAGGGACTCCAAACAGGCACTTCTCGGGGTTAAGCTTGAGGTTGATCTTGCACAGATTTGCAAATGTTTCATCTAGATCTTGAATCAGGGTTGCCCTGTCCTTGCTCTTGACCACTATGTCATCCATGTAGGCTTCCACATTTCTGTGTATTTGTGGCTCAAAAGCATGGTGGACTACCCTTGCAAATGTTGAACCAGCATTCTTTAACCCGAAGGGCATCCGTACAAAACAGTAGGTGCCACATGGTGTGATGAATGCGGTCTTCTCCTCATCCTCTTCTGCCATGAAGATCTGATGATATCCTGAATATGCATCAAGAAATGAAAGCAAGTCACATCCGGCCGTGGAGTCAACAATCTGGTCGATGCGCGGCAAGGGAAATGGGTCTTTGGGACAAGCTTTATTAACATCGGCAAAGTCAATACAAAGCCTCCATTTCCCATTAGCCTTGCGCACGACTACTGGATTGGCCAGCCACGTAGGATGGAGCACTCCTCTGACAAGGCCTGCTACTTCCAACTTCTTGATTTCTTCTGTTACGAATTCTTGGCGCTCCACTGCTTGCTTCCTGACTTTCTGCTTGACGGGCCGCGCATGAGGACAGATGGCAAGGTGGTGCTCGATTACTTCCCTGGGAACACCGGGGATGTCAGACGGTTGCCATGCGAACACGTCGACATTCGCCCGCAGGAAAGCAACGAGCGCGCTTTCCTATTTAGGGTCGAGCGTGGCACTGATGGTGAAGGTACCACCAGTGCCGTCCTCCTTGGCGGACACCTTCTTGGTCTCAGGTGGAGCTGCCATTGCTTTCTTACACTTGCCGGTGGAGCTCGATGGTGCGTCCTCGATGGTAGCGCAGCACTCCGAAGAGGTGCGCTTGCCGGAGTGGGCATCAAAGCTCTTGCCAGACTTGGTCTTCTTCTTCCCCCCGGGAGCTTCAGCGGCAAGTGACTTGCTATCTGTTGCGGCTGCTGCTTCCCTGTAAATCTTGTCGGCGCAGATAAGAGCATCTTTCTTGTCGCCAGGGACATAAATGGCACTTATCGGGCCTAGCATCTTCAGCACGTTGTAGGCATAGTGAGAGGCTGCCATGAACTTGGCGAGTGCTGGACGGCCGAGTATCCCATTGTAAGGCAATGGAAAATCAGCAACGTCAAAAGTGACCCTCTCAGTCCTGAAGTTCAACTCGCTGCCAAATGTTACCGGCAACGTGATCTTTCCCTTCGGCTTGCTCCTTCCCGGATTGATTCCTTGGAATGTACCGGTTTCTTCGAGCTCACTGTCAGGGATCTGGAGTTTCTGGAGCACCGCGGAGGAGATCAGGTTCAAGACGGCCCCGCCGTCAACTAGCATCTTGGTGACCTTGAGGTTGCGGATAGTTGGGGAAACCAACATCGGCAAGCACCCGACCGCAGTTATGCGATCAGGGTGGTCCTCAATATCAAAGATGATAGGCGTGCTGGACCATTTCAGAGGCCTGCGTGACTTGACGGGTGGTTCTGCAGCATTGACTTCTCGCACCCACTGCTTGAGCTGGCGGTGTGAAGTATGCAGAGAAGCACCGCCGTCAACGCACAGGACCTCAGTGGCTTTCTGGAACTCCTGCTCATCGGTCTCGTCATCATCCATATCTTCATCATCTTCGTCATCTTCATCCTTGTCGCGGCCGCGGGGAGGTCTATCTCCTTGCCGCTGCTTGGCCTTGCCGCGGCGTCCTCCCTGGCCGGGACGTTTCTTGCCAGCTCCTCCAGCACCTTCCTGGGCCTTCTCCTTGTCGCGCCGCTCGTATTCAGCCTTCTGCTGCTCAACAAGCTGCTCGACCTTCTTGCAGCTCTGGAGATCATGGCCCTTGGTGCGGTGGATCTTGCAATACTGCTTGTTGTTGCCGTCCTGCTTGTCGGCGACCGCCACAGCCTCGCCGGTGCTACTAGCTTTGGCTGTCTTGGCACCACCTCCGTTGCCGGACTGCTCGACAACTAACACATCTTTGCCTTTCTTCTTCCTGTTATTCCGCCGCCGGTTTTTCCTTGCCGGGGCGGCATCCTGACTGTCAGATCCTCCTGCTCCTGCGTTCTCTCCGGGGAGTTTCCTCCCTTCCTCAGCACGTGCACACTTGTCGGCCAGGGCATATAGCTCACTGACGTCTCTAATCTAGCACATCGCCATCTCCTCCCGCATCCTGCGGTTTCGCACGTTCTGATGGAACGCGCTGATCACCGCGGCAGGGTGGACATCTAGGATGTTGTGATGTACACGACTGAATCTTTGAATATACTTGCGCAGGGACTCTCCGTCCTTCTGGGCAAGCAAATGAAGGTCACTCTCTTGGCCATGAGGCTTGTGGCCGCCTGTAAAGGCGCCGACAAACTGATGGCACATATCTGCCCAAGAAGATATGGAGTTGTCCGGCAAGTGCATGAGCCAGGATCTGACGTTGGGCTTGAGTACCAGCGGGAAGTAGTTGGCAAGGATCTTGTCGTCCCGCCCCCCAGCAGCTTGCACCGCGATGGTGTAGATGCTGAGCAACTCCAACGGATGCGTCTTGCCGTCGTACTTCTCTGGTACATCTGGCTTGAAGTTTTTCTTGCTGGGCCACTGGACTTACCGCAGCTCACGAGTGAACGCAGGGCAACCTACCGCGTACGGCAAGTCGCTTGGTTCCCCTAGCGCATGCATATCGACAGAGGGCCCAGCACGCTGGTCAGATTGATGCCGCGCTTCTCTTTGGCGCTCGATGCGAGTTCGAGCGTCTTCTTGTTGTCGATCGTGAAGAACTTGGCGCTGATCACGACGAGCTCGTGGATCTGACGATGCAGTGGAGTCGCTGTCAAGATGGATCCGGCGAGTCGGCGATCTTGGCCTTCGGGGTGGAGAGTGCACGGTGGTTGCACCCCCATCGGTTTCATCGCCACCGGCTCGTGCCTGGCCGTCCCGCCGTGGCAACGATGCACTTGGTTGCCGCGGAGTGTCGCCGTTGGCGTAGCCGATGAGACTCTGAATGGTGGCCCTCCATTCGTCGATCTTGTCCAACATCGGAGGGTAATCCAGGAGCAGTTGAGCTCGCACCAGAGCTTCTGCTGGAGTGGTGGGCGGTAGTGGCGGACGGCGCGAGGAGCGGGATGTGCTCGGACTTCTAACTATGTTAGAAGGAGCAGTATCCCGTCCGGGCGACCGTGTCTTGCTCGTGCCGGCACGTTGGCATGCATGCTGGTCTTGAGCGCCCCAGGATCCACCAGCTTGATCTTGGTCCAACAAACGTATGGTACTACGAATACCATGACGCTGTCGGTCCTGCGCCTCCTGAGATGGGCGCAGAACGTCTACGGACGCCGAGGTTTGCGCAGCCTTGCCCTTGGACCTGGCAGCGTCGTGAGCTCCCTCGACGATGTCTGTCCCTCCGCCGGTGTCTACCCCACCACCCGTTTTCTCCAGTGGCGGTGGGATCGACGTGGACGGGGCAGCTGCCGCCGAAGTCTTCTTCTTCGGTGGCATGTCGATGATGAAGATGAAGATGTAGCTCGTGTGAACGCCGGATCAGGTTCACACAAACTCGACGCCCCCTACCTGGCGCGCCAAAGATGTCGTGGGAAAACTGGTGATCCACGAACACCTATGGGACCGGTGGACCGAGCCCCTTTCGGTTTGGCGGGGGGCGGAGATCGCACGAAGAGCAGATCGAGGCAAAGCACACGAGCAGTTTTACCCAGCTTTGGAGCTCTCTGGAGAGATAATACTCCTACTGCTGCTTGTCGGATTGTATTGTGTTCTTGCTCGGGAGCACAAAGTGCTGCAGTACACACTAGATGCTAACGAGACCGAGCGTGAGTGTTTTCTGGTTTCGAACCCCCCTCTACGTTGCACATGGGCCTCCTTTTATATGCTCAAGGGGTCACCGACAGGTGGCAACGTAGATAAGGGCAAAAATGGTAAAGGAAAGAGGTAGGTGCAACTACCTGCACAGTGCATCCTACCTAACCCTGATGGCAGGGGACAAAGGCATTAAATGCCCATCTGTGTCGCCCAAACAGTGCAGAAAGGGACCGTCAGGGGCGCCATCGCTTGCCACGATGGCAATCTTGTCAGCGTCGCATGCCACCGCGCACCGCTGGCTGCACAGCCTCCCGCCACACGCGCCTGAAAAAGCCCTCGGGGCGACACGTTGGTGGATGCGCTGGAGCGTGGGTGCAGAGTGGCCGCCTGCCGCGGCAAGTGCTTTGCCGCGGTCGTTGTCTTGTCGCGTCCGGAAGCTTGTCGCTCACCGGGCCTTGCCGGGACGCGTGGCGCGTCGCGGCAAGTTCCTTGAGATGCCTTGGTTGGCCTTCCCGGCAAGCTCCTCTTGCCGGGGCCTTGTTTTCTTGACTTGAATACTTTGTTCTTGAATGGCTCCAAAGGAACCACGGAGGACCTTGGTGGTCGCCTGGCAAGCCTTGCCGCGGGGTGCTGCGACTGCCCGTGCACAAGTTCGGGATACTAGGGTACCCCTATTCTAGTACACCGACACCCACTTTCAATATTACAACAAACATATTCGTCATGAGGCTTAAAACAAATTCTCAAGATCATAAGAAGCATTATCACCCCATCATGATCATTGCAATAAGTAGCGGACATAGCAAAACTAGCATCCCCAAGCTTGGGGTTTTGCACATTATTGGCATAATTGACATTAATAAAATCTATAATAACATCATTGCAATCATGCTTTTTATTCATGGAACTATCAAGTATGGGTGCAATAGTAACGATCTCATGTTTAACATAAGGAACTATAGAAAATTCATTGCCATAAATATTGGCATCATGGCCATAAGAATAGCAAGCATCATGTTCATCAAGGGATATTTCAATCAAATTGTCGAAATCTTAATTATCTATAGATTCATGCATATCATTATTGTCTTCCAAAGGAACGACCATTCTCTCAATAAATTCTTTGACATCGGCATTATGAGCATAGTTTTCATAGCAATATTTAGTTATGTCAAAAAAATTAGATTTGTAGAGAGTAATATCATACGTTTCAATCAAAGAAGCAACTTCATAAGCACCGTTAAAAGCAACAAATTCTTCAATTTGTTTGATATCATAGTAACTATAAATGCCCTTTTCGTAAGAAGATTAGATTTCATTGTCATTAAATTCACATAGGTAGGGAAGGTGTTTTTTTAGGGTTCTTAGAGCAACAAGTAAAATCACAAAGTTCACAAAGATTCCAAGCATAACATAGCAAAAAATTTATTTGATTCCATAAGAGTCACCCTTTTTCAGACAAACGGTGATGCACAAAATGAGCATGCTCATCTAAATATTTTCCCTCAACTAAACTAGTTGGCGTTTCAGCACGAGCACATATGGATCGAAGATCATCCAAGTAGAAAACTTTAAGTGGATCCATATCAATAGATTTTTAGCAAGCAAAGATGAAAGCAAAGAGAAGGCACATGGAAACACAAACAAAAAGACATACGGAAAGAAGGAAAATAAAAAGGCAAATCTTTTCTAAAATCATTTTCGAAGTGCGGGAGTGGAAAACGAGAGGTGAATGGCGAATAATGTAATGCAAGAGATGAGAAATTATGATGGGTACTTGGTATGTCTTGACTTGGCGTAGATCTCCCTGGGAACGGTGCCAGAAATTCTTCCTGCTACTTCTTGAGCTTGCATTGGTTTCTTTCTTGAAGAGGAAAGGGTGATGCAGCAAAGTAGAGATAAGTATTTCCCTCAGTTAGAGAACCAAGGTATCAATCCAGTAGGATACAACGCACAAATCACCTAATAACTGCACAAACAATCAAACAACTTGCACCAACGCGATAAAGGGGTTGTCAATCCCTTCACGGTTACTGGCAAAAGTGAGATGTGATAGAGATAGATGAAACTAAACAAACAATGAAGTAATTATTTTTGGTATTTTTGGTTTATAGATCAGAAAGTAAAAGATTGCAAAATAGTAGATCGGAAACTAATATGATGGAAAATAGTAGATGGGAAACTTATATGATAGAAAATAGACCCAGGGGCCATAGGTTTCACTAGAGGCTTCTCTCATGATAGCAAATAATATGACGGGTGAACAAATTACTGTCGAGGAATTGATAGAAAAGCGCAAAGTTATGAAGATATCTAAGGTAATGATTATGAAATATAGGCATCATGCCAGTGTCAAGTAGACCGAAACGATTCTGCATCTACTACTATTACTCCACACATCGACCGACTCCTCCCTGCGTGTAGATTATGAAGTTCATGAAGAATAGAGTAACACATTAAGTAAGATGACATGATGTAGCGGAATTAACTCAAGCAATATGATGAAAACCCTATCTCTTTATCCTCGATGGCAACAATACAATATGTGCCTTGCTGCCCCTACTGTCACTGGGAAAGGACACCACAAGATTGAACCCCAAGCTAAGCACTTCTCCCATTGCAAGAAAAACTGTTCTATTTTGCCAAACCAAATCGATAAGTCAAAGAGAATTATAAAGATATCAAATGATGCATATAAGAATCCAGAGAAGATTCAAATAATATTCATAGAGAAGCTGATCATAAATCCACAATTCATCAGATCTCGACAAACACACCGCAAAAGAATATTACATCAGATAGATCTCCAAGAACATCGAGGACAACATGGTGTTGAAAATCAACGAGAGAGAAGAATCCATCTAGCTACTAGCTATGGACCCGTAGGCCTGTGGTAAACTACTCACGCTTCATCGGAACGGCAATAGAGTTCATGTAGAAGCCCTCCATGATCGAATCCCCCTCCGGCAGGTGCCGGAAAAGACCCCTAGATGGGATCTCACGGGGCAGAAGGTTGCAACAGAGGAAAAGTCTTTTCGTGGATGCTTCTGGTGGTTTGGGAATATATGTGAATATATAGGCAAAAGAATTAGGTCAGGGGAGTCACGAGGGGCCCACATGGTGGGGGTGCATGACCTAACCCCCTCGGCGCGCCCTCCACCCTTGTGGCCGCCTCGTGGCTCCTCCGAATTCATATCTAAGTCTCCTGGGTGTCTTCTGGTCCAAGAAAAAATCATTTCGAAGGTTTTATTCCGTTCGGACTCCGTTTGGTATTCCTTTTCCACGAAGCTAAAAAACAAGGAAAAAACAGAAACTAGCACCGGGCTCTAGGTTAATAGGTTAGTCCCAAAAATAATATGAAATAGCATATTAATGCATATAAAACATCCAAAACAGATAATATAATAGCATGGAACAATCAAAAATTATAGATATGTTGTACACGTATCAATTAGCTCATGCGAGAGCAAGACACCAAGGACCATGGCACACAATGTGCACGGGAGCTAGCCCGCAAGACAGAGCTCAGCCACTTGGGTTTAGGATGCTGTAGGGACAAACTGATACGTCTCCAATGTATCTATAATTTTTGATTGTTCCATGCTATTATATTATCCATCTTGGATGTTTTATATGCTATTTTATATGATTTTTGGGACTAACCTATTAACCTAGACCCCAGTGCCAGTTTCTGTTTTTCCTTGTTTTTGAGTTTCGCACGAAAGGAATATCAAACGGAGTCCAAATGAGTTGAAAATTTACGGTGATCTTTTATGGACCAGAATAAGCCCCCAAAGCAAAAACGTTGGGCCAAAAGTGCCACGAGGCCTCCACAAGGGTGGAGGGCACCCCTACCCCCCTAGGAGCACCCTCCGGTCTTGTGGGCTCCTCATGGACCCCCCTGACTTGTTCTCGATGCCAGAAATTCCTAGAAATATAGAAACCCACAGAAATAAACCTAGATAGGGAGTTCCACCGTCGCAAGCCTCTGTAGCCATGAAAAACCAATCGGGGCCCATTCTGGCACCCTGCCGGAGGGGGAAACCATCACCGGTGGTCATCCTCTTCATCCCGGCGCTCTCCATGATGAGGAGGGAGTAGTTCACCCTCGGGGCTGAGGGTATGTACCAGTAGCTATGTGTTTGATCTCTCTCTCTCTCTCTCTCTCTCTCTCTCTCGTGTCTTGATTTGGCACGATCTTGATGTACCGCGAGCTTTGCTACTATAGTTGGATCTTACGGGGTCCCCCCTCTACCTTCTTGTAATGGATTGAGTTTTCCCTTTGAAGTTATCTTATCGGATTTAGTTAAGGATTTGAGAACACTTGATGTATGTCTTGCATGTGCTTACATGTGGTGACAATGTGATATTCACGTGATCCACTTGATGTATGTTTTGGTGATCAACTTACAAGTTCTGTGACCTTGTGAACTTATGCATAGGGGTTGGCACACGTTTTCGTCTTGACTCTCTGGTAGAAGCTTTGGGGCACTCTTTGAAGTTCTTTGTGTTGGTTTGAATAGATAAATCTGAGATTGTGTGATGCATATTGTATAATCAAACCCGTGGATACTTGTGGTGACATTGGAGTATCTAGGTGACATTAGGGTTTTGGTTGATGTGTGTCTTAAGGTGTTATTTTAGTACGAACTCTAGGGCTGTTTGTGACACTTATAGGAATAGCCCAATAGATCAATCAGAAAGAATAACTTTGAGGTGGTTTCGTACCCTACAATAATCTCTTCCTTTGTTCTCCGCTATTAGTGACTTTGGAGTGACTCTTTGTTGCACGTTGAGGGATTGTTATATGATCTAATTATGTTATCCTTGTTGAGAGAACTTGCACTAGTGAAAGTATGAACCCTAGGCCTTGTTTCTAAGCATTGCAATACCGTTTTTGCTCACTTTTACTATTTGCTACCTTGCTGTTTTTATATTTTCAGATTACAAAAACCTATATCTACCGTCCATATTGCACTTGCATCACCATCTCTTCGCTGAACTAGCGCACCTATACAATTTACCATTGTATTCTGTGTGTTGGTGACACAAGATACTCTTTGCTATTTGGTTGCAGGGTTGTTTGAGAGAGACCATCTCCCAGGGTTGTTTGAGAGAGAAGCATCATTGAAATCATCATGCCTAGCTAAAAAGGCATTAAAAACGCTTGTTGGGAGACAACCCAATATTTACCCCAACTATTTTTGCATGTTAACATGATTAAGCTACTATAATAATCATTATTTAGCTTTTGTTTCAATAAATTACCAAGTAAAGCCTTTGGGATAGTGTGGATGACAGCTAACTTGATTCTGTGCAAAAACTGAAACTATTGCTCCCAGTCCAGGAATTTGGAAAATTCACAGGAATGCAATTTAGATCTGAAATTTTACACAATATTGATATACAAATTGTCTCGATTTTCCTAATTTTTCAGAATTTTTGGAAATGCAAAAGTATGATTTCAATTCAGATCTTTACAGACTGTTCTGTTTTTGACAGATTTTGTTTTCGATGCATATTTTGCTTGTTTTCTAGTTTCTATGGCCTATATTGCTTAATATAAATTGTAGAAATGATAGGGTACGATAGGTATCATGTGAGAAAAAAATACGAATCTTGTCTTGACAGTAAGAAAATGAATGATTTGTTTTATAATACTAACAGAGCTTATGAGTTTTCTGTTGAGTTTTGTGTTGTAAAGTTTTCAAGTTTTGGGTAAAGTTTTGATGGACTACAGAATAAAGAGTGGCAAGAGCCTAAGCTTGGGGACGCGCAAGGCATCCCAAGGTAATATTGAAGGACAACCAAGAGCCTAAGCTTGGGGATGCCCCGGAAGGCATCCTCTCTTTCGTCTTCGTTCATCGGTAACCTTACTTGGAGCTATATTTTTATTCACCACATGATATGTGTTTTGCTTGGAGCGTCATTTTATTTTATTTTGTTTTGCTTGCTGTTTGAATAATATCCCAAGCTATGAAATTCTTAAATGTTAGAGAGTCTTCACATCGTACATAATTATTCGACTACTCATTGATCTTCACTTATATCTTTTGGAGTAGTTGTTCGTTTGCTCTAGTGCTTTAATTATATCTTTTTCGAGCACGGCGGTAGTTTTATTTTGAAAAAATTGTTGAACTCTCATGCTTCACTTATACCATTTTGAGAGTCTTTAAACATCATGGTAATTTTCTTTGGTTATGAATTTAGTCCTAATATGATAGGCATCCAAGAGGGATATAATAAAAACTTTCATATAAAGTGCATTGAATACTATGAGCAATTCTATTCCTTATGATTGTTTTTAGATATGAGGATAGTGATATTAGAGTCATGCTAGTGAGTAATTGCGGATTGTAGAAATACTTGTGTTGACATTTGTGATTCTTGTAGCATGCACGTATGGTGAACCGTTATGTAACGAAGTTGGAGCAAGATTTATTTATCGATTGTCTTCCGTATGAGTGGTGGTCGAGGACGAGCGATGGTCTTTTCCTACCAATCTATCCCCATAGGAGCATGTGCGTAGTACTTCGTTTCGATGACTAATAGATTTTTGCAATAAGTACATGAGTCCTTTATGACTAATGTTGAGTCCATGGATTATACACACTCTCACCCTTCCACCATTGCTAGCCTCTCTAGTACCGCGCAACTTTCGCCGGTACCATATACCTTCCTCAAAACAGCCACCATACCTACCTATTATGGCATTTCCATAGCCATTCCGAGATATATTGCCATGCAACTTTCCACCATTCCGTTTATTTTGACTGAGGGAGTCCTGGATTAGGGGGTCCCCGGGCATCCGGGCTATGTGATATGGGTCGGACTGGTGGGCCGTAAATATACAAGATGGAAGGCTTCCCCCTGTATCCGGATGGTACTCTCCTTTGCGTGGATGGGAAGCTTAGCATTTGGATATGAAGATTCCTTTCTCTGTAAACTGACTCTGTATAACCCTAGTCCCGTGTAGTGTCTATATAAACTGGAGGGTTAGTCAGTAGAGGCAATCAGAATTCATACAGGCTAGACATCTAGGGTTTAGTTATTACGATCTTGAGATAGATCGACTCTTGTAATCCATATATCCATCATAGTCAATCAAGCAGGAAGTAGGGTATTACCTCCATTAAGAGGTCCCGAACCTGGGTAAACATCGTGTCCCCCTCCTCCTGTTACCTTCGATCCTCAGGCGCATAGTTCAGGACCCCTACCCGATATCGGCCGGTTTTGACACGTACATTGGTGCTTTCTTTGAGAGTTCCTCTGTGTTGTCGACAGAAGGTTCGATGGCTCGTTCGATCATCTATAATGATGTTGTTTTGGAGGAGACATTCCTCCCTGGCCAAATCTTCATATTCGGTGGCTTCGCACTGCATGCCAACTCGATTGGCTACCTCGAGCAGATCGATAGCTACACCCCTGGTCACCAGATCAGTTTCGGGAACCTAAACTATGTCGCTAATATACGAGGAGACTTGATCTTCGAAGGATTTGCGACTACGACCGCCGCTCCGGCCTTAGATCCAGAGTGGACCACCGGGTCCAAAGACGGGAACTTAGAGCATGCCAAACTCTCTGCAGTTATGGCACTCGCTACCGGAGATTCGGTGGGGACAGCGTCATCAGCAAACAAAAACACGAATCGAACCCCCCTTGTCACTAAAGCGCCGGACTCTCCCTCGGACTCTGAATCTGAACTCTCGAGGTCCGCCATAAGTGGGGACACCCAAAGAAGGTAATGACGATGGCAAGAAGGATCCGGTAGAGGACAAGCCTGCCGAAGAACCTCCAAAGCATCGATGACAGCGGTGCCACTCAAAATCGCGTCACGAAAAAGACAGCAATACCGATACCAAAGGTAATAACACTCCGGAGAACACCAAAGACCCCGAAATTCCTATCGAGCCAACATCCTAGTAGGATGATTTGGAGGACGGGCAAGTTAACCCCGATGATCCAATCGGGAATGAGGACTCGAAGGATAGTAACTACCTATCGATCTCCAAGGCGACAAAGACTTTATCATGCCAGAGGAGCCCCTCGAGCAAGAGTGCTTTAAGCGCAGGCTAATCGCCACCGCGAGAAGCCTCAAAAAGAAGCGACATCAGCTTCAAGCTGAAGAGGATATACTCAATGGCATATGGACTAATGTCCTGGCAGCCAAGGAATATGGCCTCGAACGCCCAACCAAGAGTTACCCGAAGCATAAGCTACTACCTCAATTTTATGATGAGGCCCTTGAGACAATTCCGTCAAAGCGTTAAATTGCTGATGAACACCACCACGCAGACGTGACAGACTGGCTACCCACGCTGAACACCTGCCCGTACCAGCCCGCCATCGAGGAAGGGAGGCAGAGGCCCCCGGCTATACCTATGACCTACGCAAGGACCTGGACAGTAGAGCCGGTCAGACAAGATCAACATATGGGTCATGGGCGCATGCTCCGACACGAGAGCATGGCCATCATGCCTGGCGTGACAGGAACAACCTCACTCGAGATGAGAACCGCATCCGGCCTTCATCCGAACTATGGCACGACATCGCTCGATATAGAGGCGCCGCTCATCCCTTATGAGTCATCGATGAGGTTATGGAGCACCAATTCCCCGAAGGATTTAAACCCGTAAACATCGAATCATCTAATGGTACAACGGATCCCGTGGTATGGATCGAAGACTTTCTTCTCCATATTCACATGGCCCGCGGTGAAGACCTCCACGCCGCAAGTACATGCCCCTAAAAATTCAAGGGGCTAGCACAGCATTGGCTGTACAGCTTCCAAGAAAACTCTATTGGAAGCTGGGAAGACTTGGAGGGCGCCTTTAGAGACAACTTCCAAGGTAACTATGTTCTGCCTCCAGACTCCGACGACCTTAGTCACATAGTCCAGCAGCCCGGAGAATCAGCCCGGAAACTTTGAACTAGGTTCTTGATTGAAAAGTATCAAATTGTGGATTGTCCGGACACCGAAGCCCTCGCGGCCTTCAAACATAGAGTCAGAGATGAGTGGCTCGCCTGACACCTCGGCCAAGAAAAGCCGAAGTCCATGGCAGCCCTTACCGCACTCATGACCCGCTTTTGTGCCGGAGAAGATAGCTGGCAATGGGTATCATTTCGTCCGTAAAGGTGGAACGTCCCACCTTTGGGGACGAAACGATATCCAGTGAATCTTATTGCTTTCAAATTTTTTTCTCGTGTCAACATAGAACAACAGGAGTGTTGTGTGAATTTTTGTGATTTTTCGGGATTCATTTGGACATTTTTATGGATTAACTGAGTTTTCAATGCATTTATGTGCATAATTAGAATTTAAACTACATGCACATGCTCCAGTGCATATAAATTGGTCGAAAAATCAAATTTGTGTCCTTGGGTGCATCCTTAGGTCCCATGCAAGAAATGGGAATGAATTTCAAACACCAGGGCACCGTTGACTGCCGACAAAACATTGAGATGCCTAATTTTTAAATTCTAGTAAATCAAAAAGTCGTCTGAAATTCATGAAACTTGGCATGCTATCATGCAGCGGCATCAACATGCCGGGATAAATGTTTTGTCCCATTTGGGGCAGCTTTGGGTATATGCTTCTCACAAACCGGAGCTTCTAACAACAAGCATGATGGTTTTCGGTAGGGAACGTCGCACCTTTGGGGACGACTTGATATCCATTGCCTCTTATTGCTTTCAAATTTTTTTCTCGTGTCAACATAGAACAACAGGAATATTGTGTGAATGTTTGTGATTTTTAGGGGTTTGTTTGGACATTTTTAAGCATTAACTGAGTTTTCAATGCATTTATGTGCATATTTCAAATTTGAACTACATGCACATGCTCCAGTGCATATAAATTGGTCGAAAATTCAAACTTTTGTCCTTGGGTTCATGCTTAGCTCCCATGCAAGAAATGGAAATTAATGTCAAACACCAGGGCACCGTTGATTGCCGACAAAACATTGAGATGCTTGATATTTAAATTATAGTAAATCCAAAACTTGTTTGAAATTCATGAAACTTGGCATGCTATCATTGAGCAACATCAACATGCTGTGGTAAAATTTTAGTCACATATGGGGCAGGTTTGGGTATATGCTTCTCACAAACCGGAGCTTCTCACAACAAGCATGATGGTTTTCGGTAGGGAACATCCCACCTTTGCAGACGAAACGATATCCATTGCCTCTAATTGCTTTCAAATCTTTTCTCGTGTCAACATAGAACAACAGGAGTGTTGTGTGAATTTTTGTGACTTTTCGGGGTTCGTTTGGACAGTTTTATGCATTAACTAAGTTTTCAATGTATTTATGTGCATAATTCAAATTTGAACTACATGCACATGCTCCAGTGCATATAAAATGGTCCAAAAATCAGATTTGTGTCCTTGGGTGCATGCTTAGGTCCCATGCAAGAAATGGGAATGAATTTCAAACACGAGGGCACTGTTAATTGCCGGCAAAACATTGAGATGCGAGGTCTTTAAATTCTAGTAAATCCAAAACTCGTTTGAAATTCATGAAACTTGGGATGCTATCATGAAGCGGCATCAACTTGCCATGGTACAAATTTTGTCCCATTTGGGGAAGGTTTGGGTATATGCTTCTCACAAACCAGAGCTTCTCACAACAAGCATGATGGTTTTCGGTAGGGAACGTCCCACCTTTTGGGATGAAATGATATCCATTGCCTCTTATTGCTTTCAATTTTTTTTCTCGTGTCAACATAGAACAACAGGAGTGTTGTGTGAATTTTTGTGATTTTTCGGGGTTCGTTTGGATATTTTTAAGCATTAACTGAGTTTTCAATGCATTTATGTGCATAATTCAAATTGGAACTACATGCACATGCTCCAGTGCATATAAATTGGTCGAAAAATCAAATTTGTGTCCTTGGGTGCATGCTAAGGTCCCATGCAAGAAATGGGAATGAATTTCAAACACGAGGGCACCGTTGATTGCCGGCAAAACATTGAGATGCGAGGTTTTTAAATTCTAGTAAATCCAAAACTCGTCTGAAATTCATGAAACTTGGCATGCTATCATGGAGCGGCATCAACTTGCCGTGGTACAAATTTATTCCCATTTGGGGAAGGTTTGGGTATATGCTTCTCACAAACCGGAGCTTCTCACAACAAGCATGATAGTTTTTGGTAGGGAACGTCCCACCTTTGCGCACGAAACCATATCCATTGCCTCTTATTGCTTTCAATTTTTTTTCTCGTGTCAACATAGAACAACAGGAGTGTTGTGTGAATTTTTGTGACTTTTCGGGGTTCGTTTGGACAGTTTTATGCATTAACTGAGTTTTCAATGCATTTATGTGCTTAATTCAAATTTTAACTACATGCACATGCTCCAGTGCATATAAATTGGTCGAAAAATCAAATTTGTGTCCTTGGGTGCATGCTTAGGTCCCATGAAAGAAATGGGAATGAATTTCAAACACAAGGGCACCGTTAATTGCCGGCAAAACATTGAGATGCGAGGTTTTTAAATTCTAGTAAATCCGAAACTCGTCTGAAATTCATGAAACTTAGGATGCTATCATGGAGCGGCATCAACTTGCCATGGTACAAATTTTGTCCCATTTGGGGCAGGTTTGGGTACATGCTTCTCACAAACTAGAGCTTCTCACAACAAGCATGGTGGTTTTCGATAGGGAACGTCCCACCTTTGGGGAGGAAACGATATCCATTGCCTCTTATTGCTTTCAAATAAAATTCTCGTGTCAACATAGAGCAACAAGAGTGTTGTGTGAATTTTTGTGATTTTTCAGGGTTCATTTGGACATTTTTATGCATTAACTGAGTTTTCAATGTATTTATGTGCATATTTCAAATTTGAACTACATGCACATGCTCCAGTGCATATAAATTGGTCGAAAATTCGAATTTGTGTCCTTGGGTTCATGCTGAGCTCCCATGCAAGAAATGGAAATGAATTTCAAACACCAGGGCACCGTTGATTGCCGACAAAACATTGAGATGTCTAATTTTTAAATTATAGTAAATCCAAAACTCGTCTGAAATTCATGAAACTTGGCGTGCTATCATGGAGCGGCATCAACATGCTGTGGTAAAATTTTAGTCGCATATGGGCAGGTTTGGGTATATGCTTCTCACAAACCGGAGCTTCTCACAACAAGCATGATCGTTTTCGGTAGGGAACGTCCCACCTTTGCGGACAAAACGATATCCATTGCCTTTTATTGCTTTCAAATCTTTTCTCGTGTCAAGATAGAACAATAGGAGTGTTGTGTTAATTTTTGTGACTTTTCGGGGTTTGTTTGGACATTTTTATGCATTAACAGTGTTTTCAATGCATTTATGTGCATAATTCAAAATTGAACTACATGCACATGCTCCAGTGCATATAAATTGGTCCAAAAATAAAATTTGTGTCCTTGGGTGCATGCTTAGGTCCCATGCAAGAAATGGGAATGAATTTATAACACGAGGGCACTGTTAATTGCCGGCAAAACATTGACATGTGCGGTTTTTAAATTCTAGTAAATCCAAAACTCGTCTGAAATTCATGAAACTTGGGATGCTATCATGAAGCGGCATCAACTTGCCGTGGTACAAATTTTGTCCCATTTCGGGCAGGTTTGGGTATATGCTTCTCACAAACCAGAGCTTCTCACAACAAGCATGATGGTTTTCGGTAGGGAACGTCCCACCTTTGGGGACGAAACAATATCCATTACCTCTTATTGCTTTGAATTTTTTTCTCGTGTCAACATAGAACAATAGGAGTGTTGTGTGAATTTTTGTGATTTTTCGGGGTTCGTTTGGACATTTTTAAGCATTAACTGAGTTTTCAATGCATTTATGTGCATAATTCAAATTTTAAGTACATGCAGATGCTCCAGTGCATATAAATTGGTCAAAAAATCAAATTTGTGTCCTTGGGTGCATGCTTAGGTCCCATGCAAGAAATGGGAATGAATATCAAACACTCCAGGCACTGTTGATTGCCGGCAAAACATTGAGATGCGAGGTTTTTAAATTGTAGTAAATCCAAAACTTGTCTGAAATTCATGAAACTTGGCATGCTATCATGGAGCGGCATCAACTTGCCGTGGTACAAATTTTGTCCCATTTGGGGCAGGTTTGGGAATATGCTTCTCACAAACCGGAGCTTCTCACAACAAGCATGATGGTTTTTGGTTGGGAACGTCCCACCTTTGCGGATGTAACGATATCCATTGCCTCTTATTGCTTTCAATTTTTTTCTCGTGTCAACATAGAACAGCAGGAGTGTTGTGTCAAATTTTTTGTGACTTTTCGCGGTTCGTTTGAAAATTTTATGCATTAACTGAGTTTTCAATGCATTTATGTGCATAATTCAAATTTGAAATACATGCACATGCTCCAGTGCATATAAATTGGTCAAAAAATCAAATATGTGTCCTTGGGTGCAAGCTTAGGTCCCATGCAAGAAATGGGAATAAATTTCAAACACGAGGGCACCGTTAATTGCCGGCAAAACATTAAGATGCCTGATTTTTAAATTCTAGTAAATCCAAAACTCGTCTGAAATTCATGAAACTTGGGATGCTATCATGGAGCGGCATCAACATGCCGTGGTAAAATTTTTGTCCCATATGGGGCAGGTTTGGGTATATGCTCTCACAAACCTGAGCTTCTCACAACAAGCATCATGGTTTTCGGTAGGGATCGTCCCACCTTTACAAACGAAACGATATCCATTGCCTCTTATTGCTTTCAAATTTTTTCTCGTGTCAACATAGAACAACAAGAGTATTGTGTGAATTTTTGTGATTTTTCGAGGTTCGTTTGGACATTTTTATGCATTAACTGAGTTTTCTTTGCATTTATTTGCATAATTAAAATTTGAACTACATGCACGTGCTCCAATGCATATAAATTGGTCGAAACATCAAATTTGTGTCCTTGGGTGCATGCATAGGTCCCATGCAAGAAATGGGAATGAATTTCAAACACCAGGGCACCGTTGATTGCCGACAAAACATTGAGTGCGAGGTTTTTAAATTCTGGTAAATCCAAAACTCGTCTAAAATTCATGAAACTTGGCATGCTATCATGCAGCAACATCAACTTGTCGTGGTACAAATTTTGTCCCATTTGGGGCAGGTTTGGGTATATGCTTCTCACAAATCGGAACTTGTTTGGAAATTTTTAAGCATTAATTGAGTTTTCAATGCATTTATGTGCATAATTCAAATCTGAACTACATACACATGCACCAGTGCATATACATTGGTTGAAAAATCAAATTTGTGTCCTTGGGTGCATGCTTAGGTTCCACGCTAGAAATGGGAATGAATTTAAAACACCAAGGCACCGTTGATTTCCGGCAAAACATTGAGATGCCTGATTTTTAAATTCTAGTAAATCCAAAACTCGTCTGAAATTCATGAAACTTGCGATGCTATCATGGAGCGGCATCAACATGCCGTGCCTATATGGGGCAGGTTTGGGTATATGCTTCTCACAAACCGGAGCTTCTCACAACACGCATGATGGTTTTCGGTAGGGATCGTCCCACCTTTACGCACGAAACGATATACATTGCCTCTTATTGCTTTCAAATTTTTTCTCGTGTCAACATACAACAACACGAGTGTTGTGTGAATTTTTTTGATTTTTCGAGGTTCGTTTGGACATTTTTATGCATTAACTGAGTTTTCAATGCATTTATGTGCATAATTAAAATTTGAACTACATGCACATGCTCCAGTGCATATAAATTGGTCGAAAAATCAAATCTGTGTCCTTGGGGTGCATGCATAGTCCCATGAAAGAAATGGGAATGAATTTCAAACACCAGGGCGCCGTTGATTGCCGACAAAATATTGAGATGTGAGGTTTCTAAATTCTAGGAAATCCAGAACTCGTCTGAAATTCATGAAACTTGGCATGCTATCATGGAGCGGCATCAACTTGTCGTGGTACAAATTTTGTCCCATTTGGGGCAGATTTGGGAATATGCTTCTCACAAACTGGAGCTTCTCACAACAAGCTTGATGGTTTTCGGTAGGGAACGTCCCACCTTTGGGGACGAAACGATATCCAATGCCTCTTATTGCTTTCAAATTTTTCTCATGTCAACATAGAACAACAGGAGTGTTGTGTGATTTTTTGTGATTTTTTGGGGTTTGTTTGGACATTTTTACGCATTAACTGAGTTTTCAATGCATTTATGTGCATAATTAAAATTTGAACTACATGCACATGCTCCAATGCATATAAATTGGTCGAAACATCAAATTTGTGTCCTTGGGGTGCATGCATAGGTCCCATGCAAGAAATGGGAATGAATTTCAAACACCAGGGCACCGTTGATTGCCGACAAAACATTGAGTGTGAGGTTTTTAAATTCTGGTAAATCCAAAACTCGTCTAAAATTCATGAAACTTGGCATGCTATCATGCAGCAACGTCAACTTGTCGTGGTACAAATTTTGTCCCATTTGGGGCAGGTTTGGGTATATGCTTCTCACAAACCGGAGCTTCTCAGAACAAGCTTGATGGTTTTCTGTAGGGAACGTCCCACCTTTGGGGATGAAACGATATCCAATGCCTCTTATTGCTTTAAATTTTTTTCTTGTGTCAACATAGAACAACAAGAGTGTTGTGTGAATTTTTGTGATTTTTGGGGTTCGTTTGGACATTTTTATGCATTAACCGTGTTTTCAATGCATTTATGTGCATAATTCAAATTTGAACTACATGCACATGCTCCAGTGCATATAAATTGGTCTAAAAATCAAATTTGTGTCCTTGGGTGCATGCTTAGGTCCCATGCAAGAAATGGGAATGAATTTCAAACACCAGGGCACCGTTGATTGCCCGCAAAACATTGAGATGTCTGATTTTTAAATTATAGTAAATCCAAAACTCGTCTTAAATTCATGAAACTTGGCATGCTATCATGGAGGGGAATCACCATGCCGTGGTAAAAATTTTGTCCCATATGGGGCAGGTTTCGGTATATGCTTATCACAAATCGGAGCTTCTCACAACAAGCATGATGGTTTTCGTTAGGGAATGTCGCACCTTTGCAGACGAAACGATATCCATTGCCTCTTGTTGCTTTCAAAAATAATTCTCGTGTCAACATAGAACAACGGGAGTGTTCTGTGAATTTTTGTGATTTTTCGGGGTTTGTTTGGGCATTTTTAAGCATTAATTGAGTTTTCAATGCATTTATGTGCATAATTCAAATCTGAACTACATACACATGCACCAGTGCATATACATTGGTTGAAAAATCAAATTTGTGTCCTTGGGTGCATGCTTAGGTCCCACGCTGGAAATGGGAATGAATTTAAAACACCAAGGCACCATTGATTTCCGGCAAAACATTGAGATGCCTGATTTTTAAATTCTAGTAAATCCAAAACTCGTCTTAAATTCATGAAACTTGGGATGCTATCATGGAGCGGCATCAACATGCCGTGCCTATATGGGGCAGGTTTGGGTATATGCTTCTCACAAACCGGAGCTTCTCACAACACGCGTGATGGTTTTCGGTAGGGATCGTCCCACCTTTACGGACGAAACGATATACATTGCCTCTTATTGCTGTCAAATTTTTTCTCGTGTCAACATACAACAACAGGAGTGTTGTGTGATTTTTTTTGATTTTTCGAGGTTCGTTTGGACATTTTTATGCATTAACTGAGTTTTCAATGCATTTATGTGCATAATTAAAATTTGAACTACATGCACATGCTCCAGTGCATATAAATTGGTCGAAAAATCAAATATGTGTCCTTGGGGTGCATGCATAGTCCCATGAAAGAAATGGGAATGAATTTCAAACACCAGGGTGCCGTTGATTGCCGACAAAATATTGAGATGCGAGGTTTCTAAATTCTAGGAAATCCAGAACTCGTCTGAAATTCATGAAACTTGGCATGCTATCATGGAGCGGCATCAACTTGTCATGGTACAAATTTTGTCCCATTTGGGGCAGATTTGGGAATATGCTTCTCACAAACTAGAGATTCTCACAACAAGCTTGATGGTTTTTGGTAGGGAACGTCCCACCTTTGGGGACGAAACGCTATCCAATGCCTCTTATTGCTTTCAAATTTTTCTCGTGTCAACATAGAACAACAAGAGTGTTGTGTGAATTTTTGTGATTTTTCGGGGTTTGTTTGGACACTTTTATGCATTAACCGAGTTTTCAATGCATTTTTGTGCATAATTCAAATTTGAACTACATGCACATGCTCCAGTGCATATAAATTGGTCAAAAATTCATATTTGTGTCCTTGGGTGCATGCTTAGGTCCCATGCAAGAAATGGGAATGAATTTCAAACACCAGGGCACCGTTGATTGCCGGCAAAACATTGAGATGTCTGTTTTTTAAATTATAGTAAATCCAAAACTTGTCTGAAATTCATGAAACTTGGCATGCTATCATGGGGCGGCATCACCACGCCGTGGTAAAATTTTTGTCCCATATGGGGCTGGTTTGGATATATGCTTCTCAAAGACCAGAGCTTCTCACAACAAGCATGATGGTTTTTAGTAGGGAATGTCCCACCTTTGCAGACGAAATGATATCCATTGCCTCTTGTTGCTTCAAATTTTTTCTCGTGTCAACATAGAACAACGGGAGTGTTGTGTGAATTTTTGTGATTTTTCGAGGTTCGTTTGGACATTTTTATGCATTAACTGAGTTTTCAGTGCATTTATGTGCATAATTAAAATTTGAACTACATGCACGTGCTGCATTGCATATAAATTGGTCGAAAAATCAAATTTGTGTCCTTGGGTGCATTCTTAGGTCCCATGCAAGAAATGGGAATGAATTTCAAGCACTAGCACTACTAGGGAAAAGCCTATACACAGAATCTTACTAGCACAATAACCGCTACTGCTAAGTTTACTAAAAAATTTAGTCCCACAACGCTCCGTGAAGGGTTTGTACCACCTTAAATATGTTACTTCTCAAACATTCACAAGCACTTGGTCTTCATTGAACTCTATGTGTAGAATTTGTGGCCGCAATATGAGTCTTCACCAGTTCCTAATCTAGCGAGGAATTATATGGACAAATCAGATTGTACCCAAAAAGGTCATTGATGATCAATGTATTTTTTATGTCTATTTTAACATGCTGATACATAGTAGTAGCATGTTCTTCATGAAAGGCGCTTCTGCTAGGTCGTTTAGCAATATCGCCTTTTGCTATAGCGCGCTACTGCTAAGCCATTCCATCTCCCCCCTCCTCTAGATCTATCCGATCCACACTCACTTGATCTCCCCCTCACTCATGCCAGTCCTCCCCCATCGCCCCTCCTCTGATCTGTGCCACCGTCACCTCCTCCTCCTTGCTGGACTCAGTACCAGCATCCTCCTCCGTCCTCCCTCCAGTGTCTCCGATGGCCGTCCCTCCTTGCTCTGCGTTCCTCCTCCGTCCTCCCTCCACTCGCCGCCGGCCGGCCCCTCCTTGCTCCGTCTTCCTCCTTCGTCGTACTCTCTTCTCTCTCCTCGAGTCGCCCCTCCTTCTCCCTCCTCCCTCCTCCATCCGCAACCCCTCCTCCCTGCTACATTTTGATTTAGTAGGCTAGTTGATTTAGTAGGTTAGTTGATTTAGTTTATTTAGAACATTCTGATTTAGTTGATTTAGTATGCTAGTTGATTTAGAACATTTTGATTTAGTTGATTTAGTAGGATAGTTGATTTAGTAGGCTAGTTGATTTAGTTGATTTAGAACATTTTGATTTAGTTGATTTAGTATGCTAGTGGATTTAGTAGGCTAGTTGATTTAGTTGATTTAGTATGCACCATTTTATTGTTATTTTTTCTGTACATGGATAGGTAGATGCTTTTATTTTTTGTAATAAGTTATTTTTTGGCAAAATGTAGGTGCCAATTTAGTTAAATTTGCCACTTGTTTTTTCCGGAAAATGGCGCCACCACCACCACCACTATGTCGACTGTGCAAGTCAAGGTGCGCCAGCAGCCTTGCAACTGGCAAGCTGTTCGGCATCTACTTACAAATGCTTTGTGGAATCTAGTCGATGATATGCTTTAGTGTAGAGTCTGATCACATGCTTATTAGTGTAGAATCCAAGGAACTATTAATAGTGTAGATAATCCATATATACTTATTAGTAAAATTCATGATTAGTTAGTACAACTGCATAGTACTGTGTCTTTTGATAGTGTAGAAATCTAGACTTAATAGAAATATATTTGCAAGAGTATGTGCGAGGCTGTTTATTAATTGATATGTTTTTCTTATTTAGAAATTGCCAAAGAACCTATGTGTGAGTCGTGGTATCAAGCCTGATGATGTAGGCTCAGCTGGACTACGCCTTACCGCAAGGGGCTCCGTCACCACCTGCACTTACCGCATGGACACAGACGGTCGCACACACTTAAACTCGGTTGGGTGGAAGAGATTCCTCGTTGGCAAGAATCTTCGTGTTGGACAGGCCATCCTAATTACTATTATAACACCCACCGCCCAGGCTTGAGGATGATGATCGTCGTCGATATCATCTAGAACTACATATGTGCGTGTGGCTATATCATCTAGAACTGCATATGATGATCACCTTGTACTGCTTGAGGATGCATGTTCAGTATATATGAAATTGTTATCTAGTACTCCCTTCATTCCAAATTACTCGTCGTGGTTTTAGTTCAATTTTGAACTAAAACCACGACGAGTAATTTGGAACCAAGGGAGTACTACCTAGTACCTATAATGCTTTATGAAATTGATATCTAGTAGTACCTAGTATCTAGAAATTGCAGATTATTGAAGCTGAAATGGAGTAAATGATGGACGATATAGCAGTAGCGTGGGGCCAGGAAATCGCTACAGCTAATTAATAGTAGCACGCTAAGGAAACGCGCTGCTGATATAGTACATAGTAGTAGCGCGGGTACAGACCGCGCTACTACTAACAGTTAGTTGTAGCGCCTTATTGGTAGCGCGGCTGCCCGCGCTGCTGATAGCCTCAAAACCCATGCTACTACTAGGGTTTTCCATAGTAGTGTAGGGCACCGTTGATTGCCGGCAAAACATTGAGATGCGAGGTTATTAAATTCTAGTAAATCCAAAACTCATCTGAAATTCATGAAACATGGCATGCTATCATGGGGCAGCATCAACTTGCCGTGGTACAAATTTTGTCCCATTTGGGGCAGGTTTGGGTATATGCTTCTCACAAACCGGAGCTTCTCAAAACAAGCATGATGGTTTTCGGTAGGGAACGTCCCACCTTTGGGGACGAAACGATATCCATTGCCTCTTATTGCTTTCAAAACTTTTTCTCGTGTCAACATAGAACAGGAGTGTTGTGTGAATTTTTGTGATTTTTCGGTGTTCGTTTGGACATTTTTATGCATAACTGAGTTTTCAATGCATTTATGTTCATAATTCAAATTTGAACTACATGCACATGCTCCAGTGCATGTAAATTGGTCGAAAAATCAAATTTGTGTCCTTGGGTGCATGCTTAGGTCCAATACAAGAAAAGGGAATGAATTTCAAAGACCAGGGCACTGTTGATTGCCGGCAAAACATTGAGATGCGAGGTTTTTAAATTCTTGTAAATCCAAAACTTGTCTGAAATTCATGAAACTTGGCATGCTATCATGGAGCGGCATCAACTTGCCGTGGTACAAACATTGTCCCATTTGGGGCGGTTTGGGTATATGCTTCTCACAAACCGGAGCTTCTCACAACAAGCATGATGGTTTTCGGTAGGGAACGTCCCACCTTTGGGGACGAAATGATATCCATTGCCTCTTATTGCATTCAAATTTTTTTCTCGTGTTGACATAGAACAACAGGAGTGTTGTGTGAATTTTTGTGATTGTTCGGGGTTCGTTTGGACATTTTTATGCATTAACTGAGTTTTCAATGCATTTATGTGCATAATTCAAATTTGAACTACATGCACATGCTCCAGTGCATATAAATTTGTCGAAAAATCAATTTTGTGTCCCTGGGTGCATGCTTAGGTCCCATTCAAGAAATGGGAATGATTTTCAAACACGAGGGCACCATTGATTTCCGGCAAAACATTGAGATGCGAGGTTTTTAAATTCTAGTAAATCTAAAACTCGTCTAGAATTCACGAAACTTGGCATGCTATCATGGAGCGGCATCAACATGCCGTGGTAAAATTTTTGTCCCATATGGGGCAGGTTTGGGTATATGCTTCTCATAAACCGGAGCTTCTCACAACAAGCATGATGGTTTTCGGTAGGGTACGTCCCACCTTTGGGGACGAAACGATATCCATTGCCTCTTATTGCTTTCAAATTTTTTCTCGTGTCAACATAGAACAACAGGAATATTATGTGTATTTTTGTGATTTTTCGGGGTTCGTTTGGACATTTTTATGCAATAACTGAGTTTTCAATGCATTTATGTGCATAATTCAAATTTGAACTACATGCACATTCTCCACTGCATATAAATTTGTCAAAAAATCAAATTTGTGTCCTTGAGTGCATGCTTTGCTCCCATGCAAGAAATGGGAATGAATTTCAAACACCAAGGCACCTTTGATTGCCGGCAAAACATTGAGATGCGAGGTTTTTAAATTCTAGTAAATCCAAAACTCGTCTGAAATTCATGAAACTTGGCGTGCTATCATGGAGCGCATCAATTTGTCGTGGTACAAATTTTGTCCCATTTGGGGCAGGTTTGGTATATGCTTCTCACAACATGCATGACGAAACGATATCCATTGCCTCTTATTGCTTTCAAATTTTTTTCTTGTGTCAACATAGAACAACAGGAGTGTTGTGTGATTTTTTTCTGATTTTTTGGCATTCGTTTGGGCATTTTTATGCATTAACTAAGTTTTTGTGGCACCCCGGCTCAGAGCAACCGGTTTACCATGCATTGCCAGCCAGAGACCTTGTCTTCTGGCAACACACAACAACTTGGTACAGAAAACAACCGCTTTATTGATGCTAGCGGATCAGAGTTTATATTAGAACAGTTAGCGAGGCCAAGCGGCACACACGGTGCGGCTGAACAATATGTACATTATTTAGTGAACATAAAGGGTCCTCAACCATGACAACTACGCGGCAGCGGAACAACGTCGTAGCGGGACTCCATAGCACAGGGACACCGATGTGGACATGATCTAGACTCGGACAGCTCTCCTCTCCAACGGGACTTTCCTGAAATCTGGCATGACACGCCAGGTTAGTACATTGAATGTACTTGCAAGCTCACAACAAGCATAAACATAATGACAAACAATATCATGACAATTAACCAATTAATAACAATGCAACAGTATATCCAACATGATGTGACCATGATCTTGTGATAATTGTCCCCCGGACTGGCCTACCGAACGTGATCATTTCCGTATCACAAACATGTCAAACCCAGAGACAATCTCGTGATCCTTACGGCGATCACAACCACGACCAATAAATGGCCCGCGATCCTTACGGTGATCACAACCACGACCAATAAATGGCCCGTGATCCTTACGGCGATCACAACCATGACCTATAAATGGCCCATGATCTTTACGGCTATCACAACCACGACCAATAAATGGTCTGT
The DNA here is from genome assembly GCF_002162155.2 of Triticum dicoccoides. NCBI lineage: Eukaryota > Viridiplantae > Streptophyta > Magnoliopsida > Poales > Poaceae > Triticum > Triticum dicoccoides. The sequence goes on from NC_041389.1 coordinate 283,095,082, forward strand.
GATCCTTACGGCAATCACAACCACGACCACACCTGGTCCAACTCAACACGATGGCCTTTCTGCCACCACCACAATGCAAACTTCATACTTAGTGTGCAAAATTCATTAAATGTTGACCCATGGTGTGACCTACTTTTGAGCGTGTCCTTAACCGTGGACTCGGCTATCGATAGATTAATACACTCTGCAGAGGTAGCGCACTGGACCCACAACACGGAACCCATGGCCTCGCACTCCCATTCGGGTGGACCAACGACATTCCGACGAAACCACTCCATTGCCATGACACTCTCCCAGCCACTCCGACTCAATCCCCACCGGACTAGTCCTGGGTGGCCCCATGTCTACCACAAGACACAACGACCACCGTCGTGGCCACGATCCACTCTGGGTCCCGGTACCAAAAACTTAACAACGGGCTCACAAGGTTATGCCTGCTTACCGGGCCAGGGTACAACATGCCCATAACCTTCCCTAGATGGAGGCACCGACCAGAGGCACGACAATGAAACGAATTAAGGTCGTCCCATACCGGCAAATGTGGTTGCACTGGGAAAGACTCGATTCAGTGGCACCATGACCAGGTCAACAACATATTCAAGTTGAGTTATTATCAGGTTCAACTTAAAGTGAAAGTAACCGGCGTCATAATACCGTGACATGCATCACCAACATATGCATCACATATCAACGAAAATAACAGAGTCAACTACGCTCTCGCTGACCAATCAACAACTCATGATACTCCTCTGGTTAAGGTCGAACCTCACTTTAACCAGAATCTTTTCTAGCAAATTTTTCATTTTTCATCATGCAAAAATAATCTCACTAATTATTTATCTCCATAAACATATTATCTTCTCATTACTCATAATTAAATCCTTGTTAGCTTACTAACTAGGTTCACTACAAACTTTGTGTAAATCAAGCATATTTACTATAACAAGCATCTAACAGAATATAATTAACATATTAATAATTTAAATGCATGAATAATCATTAGTTTAAGTAGAAAAATCACAAATATTGAAGTGGCACTATGAAAATGTTGTTGTGGCTTGCCTTAGTGCAGATGAGGTTCACAAGCCTCCTGGTGATCCTCAAGACAAGCCTACTCTTATGAAAATAAATAAATAAAAACACAAAATGAGAACATCAAGAAACATTCTGAAATTCACCAGAAAATCTAGAAAGCAAAGAAAAATCCCATCTTTTGGGAGCTGCTAGATTTTTGGACAAAGATCACAGTGCAAAAAGAATCATTGCATTTGGACTTATAGATAAAAAGTTATGGATGTTTGAAGTTCTCTAGATTTAAATGAAATTTGAATAAAAATAAAACAGACAGGGGGTGACGTCGAAGGCGTAAAAGCCCAGGGTGCCACCACTCGTACCGCTTCGCGCGTGTATAGAGTGGCTGACTAGCGGGCCCCGCTAGTTTGGTGAGGAGGAGGGGGAGAGGGAAACAGGGAGCGGCGGAGCTTCGTCGGAGCACACGCCGGCGGCGAGGGCTCTTGGGCCAAAACGAGAGGGGGGGATCGATAGAGGAGACCGAGGCGCACGTGCTCATACCCGTAGAGTGGCTAGCGGTGGTCGGACGGCGTCGGAAACAGCCTCTCTAGCGGAGGCAGAGGGCAGCGGTTGCCGAAGACGAAGACGATGGCGGCTAGGGGGGGCTCCAGGGGCTCCAACAGGGCGGAACGGCTCCATCGGAGAGTGGCGGAGGCCCTGGCAGTGTTGCCCTGGCCTGGGAGGGGCTGGAGTTGCGAGGACGACCCGAGGGGATCGCCAGCGAGCTCGAGCTCGGGGACGGCAGCCCGCGGCCTGCCCGGGCGGGCTGCGGCTTTCTACTAGCTTGTGGGGTGTGTGAGACTGGATGTGGGTGCTCGAGGAGGCTGGGGTTGGCCGTATTTATAGGCGAGCGGCGAGGGGGCTTCGGGCTCAGCCAGAGGACACCTATCCACGATGCTCGGCGACGAACGGCGCTAGTGAGAGAGGGGGAAGAGGACGGAGCTCACGCGGGAACTGTTGGCGAGCGCGGACGAGCACAGGGGAGAGAGGAAGATGACGAACACAGTGCGCCGCGCACTATGGCATTGGCCGGACCGTGCCCGTGCCCGCTGCAGCGAGCTCCAGCATCGGCGAGTGCCAGGGCAGAGTTAAGTGGGTGGAGACGGAGATTATGGCGCGGTTTGGCATGCTCGTGCAGGCTGGGCAGCGAGCACGCGCGCAACAGAGCGCTCAGCGGCACTCAGAGCGCGTGTTTTGCATGCCAGCACGCCTTGACGAACGTGGTCACCGCGTGAACTATGACATCAGGCCAACCAAAGCACAAACTTCATGTCTGGCGTGTAGTCCGTGGTAGTTCTGCCGTGTAGTCCGTGGTAGTCCGTGGTAGTCCGTGGTAGAAATGAGTTTACACTCTAGGTAAGTTTCTAGACAGTAACTTTGGTTTGGAGGTTTACTGAGGTTAAACCACTGGGAGTTGAGGGCTGGGCTTAGGAGGCTAGCCAACACTTACTAAGGTAAAGCTGCACAAGAAAAACTAGCTACAATGGAGCTAGTAAAATGGTAGTTGCTGTAGAAACTACCATTTCTGTCCAGAACTGAAAATATTTTCTGTAGCCAAAATATTCCAAAGAGTGATGAAATATTTTTGCTCAGAAAGGTGCCCTAGGGTTCAAAGAATAATTGGGATTTTTCTCAGGATTTTATGGTCAAGAAAAATTAGGGTTGCTTTGGAGCACAAAGGGCTAGCTGGGGTTTACGAGGGGAAATTGAATATTTTTCATTAAAGAAAAATATTCCAAATGATATTATGAGGTGAACCAGAGAGGGAGTGATGGTTTGGGAAGGAGTTGAAGCACTTGGGTGAAAGTCAAGGGGTACCCAAGTGGTTAAGTCCAAATGAAAGATTCAAAAACTCGAAACTCAAATTCAAACCAACTGAAAACCAGGCAAAGAAGAAAGGGCAAAAACCAGGCTGTCACAAACCTCCCCCACTTAGAATGAATCTCGTCCTCGAAATTCGGTTGCTTGGGAAAACCATTCTGGATAATTTTCCCTTAGAAATTCTTCTGATTCCCATGTTGATTCTGACTCTGTGTGATGCTTCCATTGGACTTTGTAAAACTTCCTTGCTTTACTGCGAGTGACTCTTTCCATTTGATCCAAGATTTTAACTGGCCTCTCTTCATAGGTTAAATCCTTTGCTAGCTCTATTTCTGTCATATCAGTGTTTTTCTCAGGCGGCGAGATGCATCCCCGTAATTGGGAAACATGGAACATGTTGTGCACGTCTAACAATTCAGGGGGTAGCTCCAACTGATATGCAACAGTTCCCACTCATGTCATAATAGGAAATGGACCAATAAATCTGGGTGCCAATCTTCCACGAGTCTAAAATCTCTTGACCCCTTTCTTAGGCGTGACTCAAAGGTATACATGCTCTCCGGATTCAAAACTGATCTGTCGGTGCTTTGCATCATAATAACTCTTCTATCGAGATTTGGCCAACTGCAATCTGTCCCTAATTTCCTTGACTTGTTTCTCGGCTTCCAGCATGAGATCCGTTCCGAAAATACGGCTATCTCCGGTTTGAGACCAATTTAACGGAGTGCGGCACTTACGGCCATACAAAGCTTCATATGGTGACATCTTTAAACTGGTCTGGAAGCTATTGTTATAAGAGAACTCGGAATACGGCAAACAGTCTTCCCATTTTGGGACTTGGGCCGAAGCACAGGCTTGCAGCATATCTTCGAGTATTTGATTTACCCGCTTTGTCTGTCCATTAGTCTGAGGATGATAAGCGGTGTTGTATTTCAATTCTGCCCCCAAGGCTTGGTGGAGACGGGACCAAAAAGCGGAGGTAAAAAGTGAACCTCGGTCAGAAGTGATGGTTCGAGGTACTCCATGCAGACTGACAATTTTTGATAAGTACAGTTGTGCAAGCTCATCTGCTCGATATGAGGTTCTGATCAGGATGAAGTGGGCTACCTTGGTTAATGTATCCACTATGACCCAGATTGCATCATTGCCCCGTCGGGTCTTAGGTAGTCCTATGATGAAATCCATGCAGATATCATCCCATTTCCATTGTGACACTGGCAGCGGTTGGAGAATTCCGGCTGGCTTCTGATGTTCTGCCTTCATTTTGTTGCATATGTCGCAACAGGCCACGAAATATGCAATGTCTTTCTTCATTCCATCCCACCAGAATATTTGTCGAAGGTCTTCGTACATTTTCGTACCTCCAGGGTGAATTGAATACGAGGATTCGTGGGCTTCTGACAAGATCTTCTGCTTCAAATCCGCTTGATTGGGCACACAAATCCTTCCCTGAAATCGGAGGGTACCGAACCAATCCTTCGAGAAATCGAAAGTCTGACTTGCCACCATATGCTTGGCACATTTCTACAGATCGGTATCGTCTGGCTGGGCCTTGCGGATCTCTTCCTCAAGTGTGGGGGTAACTTCCAAAATATTAGCAAGGCCAACCTCAACTATGACCAGGTTGAGTTGAGCAATCTCTTCTTGAAGTTCAGGAGGCAAAGATTCCAATATGACATTTAAACTGACGGGCTTTCGAGTGAGCGCATCGGCAACCACGTTGGCCTTACCTAGGTGGTAATTCATTCCAAGGTCATAATCCTTGACCAACTCAAGCCATCTTCGTTGATGGAGATTTAAATCTGGCTGAGTAAATATGTACTTGAGGCTTTTGTGATCGGTAAAAATTTGGCACCTTTTCCCGATGAGATATTGTCTCCAAATTTTTAAAGCATGAACCACCGCGGCCAACTCCAAATCATGAGTAGGATAATTCCCCTCATGGGGTCGTAGCTGTCGCAAGGCGTAAGCTACTACCTTGCATAAGTACGCAACCCAGTCCTTGCCTGGAAGCGTCGCAATATACATCAAAATTGTGGTAGATATCTGGAAGAGTCAATACCGGAGCAGTTGTCAGCCATTTCTTTAACTCATTGAAACTTTTCTCACAGTCCTCAGTCCATTCAAACTTCTTATCCTTCTTGAGCAGCTCTGTCATGGGCTTAGCAATCTTGGGGAACCCTTCATTGAAATGACGGTAATATCCGGATAACCCAAGAAAACTCCGGATCTGAGATACAGTTGTGGGTGGTAACCAATCGAGTACATCCTTTACTTTCCTCAGGTCCACGGCTATACCTTCGTCGGATAGCACATGTCCAAGGAATCCAACTTGCTTGAGCCAGAACTCACATTTACTGAATTTGGCATATAACTAATGTTCGCAGAGTCGTTGTAACACTGCTCGAAGGTGTTCTTTGTCTTCTTCTTCACTTCTTGAGTAAATGAGTATATCATTGATGAAGACTACCACGAACTTATCGAGGAAGTCCATGAATACTTTTTTCATCATATGCATGAAGAAGGCAGCGGCGTTGGTGAGACCAAAAGACATAACTGTATATTCGTAAAGATCGTATTGAGTGGTGAATGCGGTCTTAGGAATATCCTCCTTTTTAATCTTGAGCTGATAGTATCCAGTCCGTAAATCAATCTTGGAGAATACCTTGGCCCCACTGATCTGATCAAACATGTCATCAATTCTTGGTAGTGGATATTTGTTTTTGATTGTGACGTCATTCAGCTGACCGTAATCCACACACATGCGGAGGCTGCCATCTTTCTTGTCCACGAAGATAGCAGGTGATCCCCATGGTGAAGAGCTGGGACGGATATATCCCTTCTGGAGCATTTCATCAAGCTGTTTCTTTAGCTCCACTAACTCTGATGATGACATTCGGTAATACTTCTTGTGTATTGGTGTGGTCCCGGGCACAAGATCTATTGCAAACTCAAGCTCTCGATCAGGTGGCATGCCTGGCAGTTCTTCTTGAAATACATCAGGAAACTCACTGACCACAGGAATTAATTCCAACTCAGCCACTGCTGTGAAAACCATTTCCTTTGAGGGTATGCTTCTGCGAGCATAGAATTTTGTAGTCTTCCCTTCTTGGCTGGTCAAAGTGACTTCTCGGGTCACACAATTTATGCATACTTGGTACTGAGTCAGGCAATTCATACCAAGATAACATCCAACTTATCAGACTCTATAAGTATCAAGGAAGTTGGAAAACAGACTCCGTTGACATTGACTTCCATATTGCGGCAGACTAGATTGCTTCTGATTAGAGATCCCGGGGTTTGTACCAGCATATTCTTGCCCAAAAGTGAATAAGGAAATTTGTTTTGGGCAACAAAACTCCGAGAAATAAAAGAGTGGGAAGCCCCGGAGTCAAATAAAATCACCGCAGGTATGTTATTGACAGAGAACATACCAATGACGACTTCGGGGTTCTCTTGGGCTTCATCGACGGAGATGTGATGAACGTATGCCATGATGTTGTGCTGGTTCGGGCATGCCTCCATACAATGGAGTTGTGGCCTGAATATAGCATTCGTCCGGTTGTTCTTGGGACACTGTTTGGCATAATGTCTAGTTTGCCCACAACTGTAACAAGAATTGCTGCACAGATGCTTGTATTGCATTGGGTTGGGTATGGTATTCTTGACTTGGGTGGTGGTCTTGTTAACATTTTGTTGCCAATTGGGCTCGTATTCTACCTGAGTCTGTTGCCAGGTATGAGCCTTCTGCACTGGTTGTATTTCCTTCCTTGGCTCAAACTTGCGCTTGTGATCGTTGTTGGTAGACTTATTATCCAATACAAGCTTGTGCTCTCTTTCAGCAATGAAAGCCTTGTTCAGCAGGGTTTGGAAGTCTGTGAAATCAAACATACTGAGAGTACACCGGAATTGCGGGTTTAATCCACCAACAAATCTGTCAATCTTTCTTTCTTCAGTGGCCACGTCATATAGGGAGTAATATGACAGATGATTGAATTTCTGCAAATATTCTCCCACAGACTGACTTCCTTGGAGGAGTCGAGAAATTCACGCTGCTTAGCCTTCATAATTCTCACAGGGATATGATATTTCCGGAATCGTTCGTTGAATCTTGACCAGGTAATTTCTTCATCAGCAGACCACATGGCTCTTTCATTTTCCCAGCATATGGCAGCAACGCCTTCAAGATAGTGTGTTACAAATGGAACCTTATCTCCTTCTTCAGTACGAGCAACCACAAGCTTCTTCTTCATAGTTCTCAACCAATCATCTGCATCCAAGGGATCAATGGTCTGACTGAAACACGGAGGCTTGGTCCTTTGAAAATCTGATAGCTTGGAGTGATGACCTGGCTGATTCCCATTCTGTCCAACCATAGCTTGTAAACTTCTTAACATTTCAATCAGATCATTATTCCGTCTTTCCTCAAACATACGCAGAATTTGTTCGGTGGAGGGCGGATTTGGCGGTGGAGGCGGTGGTGGAACATGCGGCTCGGGTGAGTGTCCTGCCTGTCATGCGGAACGACAAACAAGAGAACCCTCGTGAACGTTGCTCCTGCTGCCTCCCCGCGTCATCCTAATATGATTTTTCCCAAGACAATGCAACCGAGATGAGAAGCATTCCAATAAATGGGGGAAAGCCAGCAACAAAAGCCCGAGGAAAAACCGAAATGGCGAAGAAAATACGGCGAATAAAATAAAGTTCCAACATAATTATACATAGACTCATACATGAAAGATAACAACATGCCGGGTCCAACTACTCTCATACATGAAACAAACATCATGACTCGTATGACTACATCCGTACTCCACCCTGACGACTGCGAATACTCGGAAGTTCTACTACTCTGCTGGTGCTGCGGGGTCCTCTCCCGAAGTGGACTCGGATCCTTAACTGACGGGGTTAACTAAGACCTCCAGGTTAAAGGTGACACGATGATGCTGGCTCGAGGGCTCTCCCTCCGGGGCAGGTGGAGGATGAATCATCGGGGTTACAGGAGTGGCGAGAAGTGAAATCTACTCGGCAGGAGCACTAAGTGGACTCACTGTCGCGGTGCCCAAGCTACTCGGAGGAGTAACCGGGGAAACAGGGGAACTAGAACTGGCATGATTATAGGGAGTAAATCCTACAGATGCTAGAGTAGTGACTGATCTAGCAGAGGCTAAAGCAGTACGGGCACGACTCAGCTCTCGAGCCACCTCATAGATCAGAAGATAGCTAGCAGTGATATAGCGAGAAAGGTCGCTAGCAACACTATCAGACTCTGGATCAATGACAGGGAAATGGACACGACCATTATCATGCAGAGAAGGATAGTATTAGAAACCTGGGTGGTTCTGCATCCGGACCTCGTTGTAGCGGAGCTCAACAAGTACCTCGAATGTAGCAAACTGGACGGCCTGAGAAGTGGTATAAGCGTAACCGCTCTGAGTACGAGTGTAAGTGCTGGAATCGGAACTGGTGTGCAGAGTAACCACGACGTGATACTCATACACTGAGTCAACTAGACGCTCTCGGTGCACACGATAGGCTGGGTCGTCACTGTGGGGGTACAGCCGACGCCAGACGTTACGAAGGAGATGCGGCGACGTGTACGGCATCAGCTGCACACACGGTGCGGCTGAACAATATGTACATTATTTAGTGAACATAAAGGGGCCTCGAAATTGACAACTACGCGGCAGCGGAACAACGTCGTAGCAGGACTCCATAGCACAGGAACACCGATGTGGACACGATCTAGACTCGGACAGCTCTCCTCTCCAACGAGACTTTCCTGAAACCTGGCATGACACGCCAGGTCAGTACATTGAATGTACTTGCAAGCTCACAACAAGCATAAACATGATGACAAACAATATTATGACAATTAACCAATTAAAAACAATGCAACAATATATCCAACATGTTGTGACCATGCTCTTGTGATAATCATCCCCCGGACTGGCTTACCGAACGTGATCATTTCCGGATCACAAACGTGTCAAACCCAGAGACAATCTCGTGATCCTTACGGCGATCACAACCACGACCAATAAATGGCCCGTGATCCTTACGGCGATCACAACCACGACCAATAAATGGCCCGTGATCCTTACGGCGATCACAACCACGACCAATAAATGGCACGTGATCCTTACGGAGATCACAACCACAACCAATAAATGGCCCGTGATCCTTATGGCGATCACAACCACGACCAATAAATGGCCCGTGATCCTTACGGCGATCAAAACCACGACCACACTTGGTCCAACTCAACACGATGGCCTTTCCACCACCACCACAATGCAAACTTCATACTTAGTGTGCAAAATTCATTAAATGTTGACCCATGGTGTGACCTACTTTCGAGCGTGTCCTTCACCGTGGACTCGGCTATCGATAGATTAATACACTCTGTAGAGGTAGCGCACTGGACCCACACCATGGAACCCATGGCCTCACACTCCCATTCGAGTGGACCAACGGCATTCGACGAAACCACTCCATTGCCATGACACTCTCCCGGCCACTCTGACTCAATACCCATTGGGCTAGTCCTGGGTGGCCCCGTGTCTACCACAAGACATAGCAACCACCATCGTGGCCACGATCCACTCTGGGAACCGGTAGCAAAAACTTAACAATGGTCTCACAACGTTATGCCTGCTTACCGGGCCAGGGTACAGCACGCCCATAACCTTCCCTAGATGGAGGCACCGACTAGAGGCACGACAATGAAACGAATTAAGGCCGTTCCATAACGGCAAATGTGGTTGCATTGGGAAAGACTCGATTCAGCGGCACCATGACCCGGTGAACAACATATTCAAGTTGAGTTATTATCAGGTTCAACTTAAAGTGAAAGTAACCGGCGTCATAATGCCATGACATGCATCACCAACATATGCATCACATATCAACGAAAATAACTGAGTCTACTATGCTCCCACTGAGAAATCAACAACGCATGATACTCCTCTGGTTAAGATCGAACCTCACTTTAACCAGAATATTTTCTAGCAAATTTATCATTTTTCATCATGCAAAAATAATCTTACTAATTATTTATCTCCATAACCATATTATCTTCTCATTACTCATAACTAAATCCTTGTTAGCTTACTAACTAGGTTTACCACAAACTTTTTGTAAATCAAGCATATGTACTATAACAAGCATCTAAGAGAATATAATTAACATATTAATAATTTAAATTAATGAATAATCTTTAGTTCAAGTAGGAAAATCCCAAATATTGAGGCGGCACTATGAAAATGTTGTTGTGGCTTGCCTTAGTGCAGATGAGGTTCACAAGCCTCCTGGTGATCCTCAAGACAAGCCTGCTCTTCTGAAAATAAATAAATAAAAACACAAAAAGAAAACATCAAGAAACCTTCTAAAATTCACCAGAAAATCTAGACAGCAAGGGAAAATCCCATCTTTTTGGAGCTGCTAGATTTTTGGACAAAGAACACAATGCAAAAAGAATCATTGCATTTGGACTGATACATAAAAAGTTGTGGCTGTTTGAAGTTCTCTGGATTTAAATGAAATTTGAATAAAAATGAAATAGACTGGGGTGGGGGGTGGGGGGGTACCGCTTCGCGCGCGCGGTCTTATCTTATCCTGATAAAAATGAAATTTGAATAAAGCCAAGGGCGCCACCACTCGTACCGCTTCACGCGCGTATAGAGTGGCTGACTAGCGGGCCCATTAGTCAGGTGAGGAGGAGGGGGAGAGGGAAATAGGGAGCGGCGGAGCTTCACCGGAGCACACGTCGGCGGCGAGGGCTCTTCGGCCAAAATGAGAGGGGGGTCGATAGAGGAGACGGAGGCGCACCTGCCTATACCCGTAGAGTGGCTAGGGTGGTCGGACGATGTCGGAAACAGCCTCTCCAGCGGAGGCAGAGGGCAGCGGTCGCCGGAGACGAAGACGACGACGGCTAGGGGCGGCTCCAGGGGCTCCAACAGGGCGGAACGGCTCCACCGAAGAGTGGCGGAGGCCCTGGCAGGGTTGCCCTGGCCTGGGAGGGGCTGGAGCTGCAGGGACGACCCGAGGGATCGCTGACGAGCTCAAGCTCGGGGATGGCAGCCTGCGGCCTGCCCGGCTTGTCCGCGGCTTTCTACTAGCTTATGGGGTGTGTGAGAGTGGATGTGGGTGCTCGAGGAGGCTGGGGGTGGCTGTATTTATAGGCGAGCGGTGTGGGGGTTTCGGGCTCCACCGAAGGACACCTGTCCACGGCGCCCGGTGACGAATGGCGCCAGTGAGAGAGGAGGAAGAGGATGGAGCTCACGCAGGAACTGGTGGCGAGCGCGGACGAGCACAGGGGCGCGAGGAAGATGACGAGCACAATGCGCCACGCACTGTGCGCCGCGCACTGTGGCGTTGGCCGGACCGTTCCTGTTCCCGCTACGGCGAGATCCGGCGTCGGCGAGTGCCAGGGCGGAGTTAAGTGGGTGGAGACGGAGATGGTGGTGCGGTTTGGCACGCTCGGGCAGGCTGGGCAGCGAGCACGCGCGCAACAGAGTGCTCGGCGGCACTCAGAGCGCGTGTTTTGCATGCCAACACGCCTGGACGAACGTGGTCACCGCGTGAACTATGACATCAGGCAAACCTAAGCGCAAACTTCATGTCTGGCGTGTAGTTTGTCGTAGTTTTGAGTATTCCCATGATTGGGTTGGGTTCCAGGTGCAATAGAAATGAGTTTACACTCCAGGTAAGTTTCTGGACAGTAACTTTGGAGGTTGTAACATCCCAAATTTTCAGTTTGGAATGTTAGACATTAGATCATCATTGCATATCATATTTTATTGCATTTTGGTTTGATCCTTGAAATTTCACGCAACTCAAGGACCCACGGAGAGAGTTGGGAATTTCGTTATTTTCTTATTTGAGTTTTTCACAAATTTAGAAAAAGGATCATTTGATTTTAATTATTTTATCTTCGGATATTTCAAATATAAAAATAAGAGAGAGGAAATAAAATGAATTTCCAAAATAAGTAAATATTGAAGATTTAATAATAAAATCAAATAAGATTTTATTTTGGAGTTTTATCGCTATTTTATTTGAATTAGGAAAATACGTGATTTTCAAAATTGTATTTTAGGCCCAAATAAATGTTCATCTGGTTCGTCTTATTTTTAGAGGACGGGGAAAATTTATTTCGGGATTTTTGGAGTCAGTTTAGTATTTATTTTCTTTGTTTTTCTGCACGTCCGAATTATTTAAAAAAAGTCAAACCGACCTCGGGCCGTAGTCGGCCAGGACTCCGCCCGGCCAGCCCCTTTAAATAGTGCGCCCCCGAGCCACCCCAGCCCAGCCCACCCTGCCGCCAAACCCTAGTCGCCAGCCGCCGCCGCCACCAATGATGACGACGACACCGCCGTCGCCCGCCGCCGCCAACGCGTCGTCCGCCGCTGCCGATCGCCGCCGCCTCGCCGGAGCCGACCGCCACCCCCATCCCTTGACTTGCGGCCGCCGCCATTGACCCGCCGGACGTAGTCACAGCCGGAGCCGCGGTTTTCGAGAGAAAACCGTCAGATTTTTTTAGGAACCCCGGTTTATTTTTTTATATATAGATCGGTTTTATTTTTTTCCCAGTTTAGTTATTTAGCGGAGGTTCGTCCGTACGTTCGTTTTAAGGAACAGTTTTCTTCATTTAGCCGCAGACAGCAAACGTTCGTTCGTTAGCCTGTTCGTCCGTTTTTCTTTTTTCGGATTTTCCACGATTATTTTCGATGGCGATTTCTGATCCAATTTTCGTTCTAGTATAACTTTTCGCTCATTTATCGGAATCAGGTGATTCAAGTGCCTAGAGTTTCGTTTCAAAACCCTCTTTTCGTTTAACCAACTCAAACAAGTTTTTGCTACTGTAAAATTTGACTTAGGTCCAGATTAGCAAATGAAGCTTGTTTCTTTCGCCGTTTGACTTTTGTTGCTTCGTTTGGTTTGATTCTTTTGCAAACCGGAGTTCTTAAGTTGAACTTTCTGGTTAGATCTCTTATTTGAGTTTTACCCATGCATTAGATGAGTGCTTATTGTATGCTTGTTTGTTTGCGATAGAGTACCCGGAGTGCGCCATGTGCTACTACGAGTCTCTAGGTTTCACGGATCGTCAGCAAGGCAAGTAACACTGTGATCATACCTCTTTCTACCCAGTTTTATTGCATTAGATCAGTCCTCATACAATTGCATGATTAGGATCTGATTAATATGTGGGTTTTGGGAAGTAGATGAGGTAGTACCTATTGCCTTGTTTATTATCAACCCTTTGGGAGTTACTTCTACGTCTACTTATAGTGCTATGCTAGTAGACGTGGATTGGGTGAGTGTATCCATGACAGATGTGAGATTGTTAATTAATGGTTTACTTAAGGTGGCAACTTTAATACACATCTGGGTGGATTGAGGCACCTGGGGAACCCAGTGCTGCCTGTATTTTTTGGAAATCCCGGGGTACCGTGTGATTCTCCTATGGACCGCCACCTAGGCTCAAAGGGATCATGAGATTATTCATGCTAGAAACTTCCGTGTGCAGCCGCAAGCTACTATGGGCTCTAGCATAGTTGAGTATGTTGTGTGACCTCTTTCAGTGGTAGACTAGCGGATGTAGGGGATGTAGGTTGGTACTGTCTACCCAGAGTAAAGAGTTAATGCTTCTGAAAGACTGTGTCTCGGTCATCCGTTTCTCAAACACCATGTAGTGCGAGAAATCCAACGGAGGAGATCGAGTCTTGTGGGGAAAAGTGCGCAAACCTCTGCAGAGTGTATAAACTAATCATGGTTGGCTGTGTCCCCGGTTATGGATGTTTTGAGTATCTAGTACCTGGATTATCATGTGAATCTCATCATGTTACTTAATTTAAATTGTTGGGTTTAACGTTGAAGCTTAATTGGGATTGAGTTGGGTGAACCTTCTCAATGTTAAACAACCACCATGATAGTTAAATAAAATTTATTCCTTTGTTGTAGGGAAAAATTGGCTTTATGCAAAACTCTAACCATAGAGCTTTCCACCAGCCATATATGCATGTAGTGATAGCATTATTCTGTTCATTACTCTCTATGTGTTACATTGCCAGCATATTCCATGTGCTGACCCATTTTCGGGCTGCAACGTTCATGTTGCAGACTTCTCAGACGACGAGTAAGGTGCCTTAGGTCGTGATCTTATACTCAGTGATGTCGTTGGAGTTGATGGACTTGCTTCATCTTCCAAGTCTTCCGCTGTTATCATTATTAGATGGCCTTAAGCCATATTTATTGTAATACGTTATCTTTTGAGACATTCAATGTAATAAGTGTGTGATTGCTACTCTGTTATAAATCCTTCAAGTAATGTGCGTGTCAGCATTACCGATCCAGGGATGACACTGATGCACAGAGATCAAACCGTTTGAGGTTTGGTCGCTACAGGATGGTATCAGAGCACACGCTGACTGTAGGACACGACCACTAAGCTAAAGCCCTATATCACTACTCTCTTCTCATTTCTGACTCCTCTCCCTTTTCTACTCTTTAGGATGGCGGATGCAAGGAATAAGTTCACGCAACCGGATGAAGATACACCCTTTGGACGCCACTTGATGGAAGTCACTAGATACCTGAACATCGGAGTACCAAGCTTCACCGGGACCTACATCGCCACTTTACCAGAAGAGGAGCATTGGATGATTCAAGTTCAAGTTCTAGGAAGGACGTTCATGCCAGTCACTGAGCCCATAGAGTTTTCCTTTGATGCACCAACCTGGAGTCCAGGAAAGAGCATGGCAGCCCACATCACCATGGGACGCATTGGAGAAGTTTACCACAAGGATTTCAAGGATACTATATACCAGATTTGTGGGTGCCGAGATGAGCAATGGGTGATGATCAGCACCAAGAAGGATAGATCAATTGCAGCTTTCATCCAGGAGCTAAACCAGCACATTCGTCGCCAAGAGAACCAGATATGCGCAGGCATGATAGATCTGAAGAAGGCTATGACCAAGATCATGGAACTGGAGGAAGAACTCAAGTCTACATGCGATAGATATGAGGAGGAAATAACAACACTTGTGGAGAAGAATGTTGATTTGAAGAAGAAGCTCGAAGTATTTATGGGATTCCACGCGCCAAGAGGAGATAACGATGATTGCACTTGCCCAGAGAACTACATCATCATCGACGACACCGACTCGGACCCCGAAGATAGCGATGATGACTTTGTTGATGAAGCTGGAGCAGATGTCATGGAGTCTTCGACCGATCAATTTTTCTAGTCGAGCACCATAACAGTAGTAGTATTCCCCCATGTATATAGTATAGTCCGAGCACTTTTGTAACGATAGCTAGATCGTTGCATGCCCTGGTTTGAATTGATTGAAGTGATATTGATTGTGTTTGTATCATGTGCATATGGTTAGTGTTTTCTCGCTAGATCTATTTTTATTCTGTATTCTCATCTTTTCTAAATGCTCAGATGCCTCCGAGAAGTGACAATGGATTTGCTTTTCCACCGGATCTCACTTAGTTGATCCAGCAGCAAAATGCATTAATGCAGATGCTAGTCCAGAATCAGAATCAGGGGAACAACAACAACAACAACAACAACCCACCACCACCACCACCCGTTGATCACTTAGCCCGTTTCTTGAGGCTGAATCCGCCGGTGTTCTCCAGTAGCACTGAGCCGATAATTGCATATGATTGGCTCCGCAAGATGGGAAGGGAGTTGACCACTGCAGGATGCATAGATGCGGAGAAGGTGCGTTTTGCCGCACATCAGCTTGATGGACCCGCAACATCATGGTGGGAGAATTTCACAGCCACTTATCCTATCAACACTGTCACATGGGACCAGTTTCAGCAGGCTTTCCGTACTGCTCATGTTTCGGCAGGAGCTATGGCCATGAAGAAGCATGAGTTTCACAACTTGCGCCAAGGAGGACGTACAGTTGGCCAGTGTGTGGATGACTTTAGTAAGTTATCACGTTATTCCCCAGATGACGTTGCTACGGATGCATCTAAGCAGGAGAAGTTTCTGGAAGGACTAAATGATTAGATGAGAATGCAGTTGATGGTGGCAACCTTCAACAACTACCAGGAGTTGGTAGACCGAGCTCTCATGATTGAAGGGAAGTAGCAGCAGATTGACAGCCGCAAGAGGAAGTATGGACAAGGGAAGTACAATTCAGGAGCTCAGCAGAAGCCTCGTTTTACCAAAAACTCGGGAAGACCTTTTCAGCATACCCATGGAGGAGGGAGTTCGCACAACCATAGTGGCCCCAAGAATGGTAATGGGAATGGAGGAAGCAATGGACAGAACCGTACCAACCCATCAACCCCAGCCAAGAAGGACTTGAGCCACATCACTTGCTACAAGTGCCACAAGACTGGACATTATGCCAATGAATGTCCTGAAGCTAAGAATGGAAATGGCAATGGAAGCTCTGGGAAGAAGCCTAACCCTTTCAACATGGGACAAGTGAACCATGTTAGCGTGGAGGAGGTTGAAGCCCAGCCAGATGCAGTAATAGGTAAGTTTTTGGTTAAGTCATTTACTGCAATCGTTCTTTTTATACTGGTGCATCACATTCATACATATCAAGGTGATTTGTGGATAAGTATAAACTGCCAACCCAAGCCCTTAGGTCACCCATGTTAGTAACCTTGCCAGGAGGAGAGTATATGGCTAGTCTATGGTGTGATCGGTTACCATTAAGGATTGGTAACTATGTGTTCCCCTCAGACCTAATAGTATTGGAGTCGCAAGGACTGGATGTGATATTAGGCATGTATTGGTTATCGAAGTATGGAGGGAACATTGAATGCGTCAATAAGTCGATTTTACTTACCACCCCCGAAGTAAGAAGGATCAAGTATGTATCCCGGTATGTGCCAAAGAGGACTCAAGTAAATTCCTTATCAGGAGTTGTACAGGAGGAAGTACCAATGGTGAAGGATTTCCCTGACGTATTTCCAGAAGAGTTGCCAGGCATTCCACCGGATAGAGACATTGAGTTTTTGATTGAGATTTTGCTAGGCACAGGGCCGATATCTAAGAGACCGTACAGGATGCCCGCAAAAGATTTGGAGGAAATAAAGAAGCAGATTAAGGAGTTACTGGATAAAGGCTATATTCGCCCAAGTTCGTCACCTTGGGGATCACCAGTGTTTCTAGTGGAGAAGAAGGACGGATCATTGAGAATGGTTGTTGATTATCGAGGGTTGAATGAAGTTACTATCAAGAACAAGTACCCACTACCGATGATCAATGATCTGTTTGACCAATTGCAAGGAGCTAAGGTATTTTCCAAGATCGATCTGTGATCCGGATACCACCAGCAGAAGATCCGAGAGCAGGATATACCTAAGACGGCTTTTACCACCAGGTACAGGCTGTATGAGTATACCGTTATGTCATTTGGTCTGACTAACGCACCTGCCTATTTCATGAACATGATGAACAAGGTGTTTATGGAGTTTCTGGATAAGTTCGTCAGGGTATTCATTGATGATATTTTGGTCTACTCGAAGAATGAAGAGGAGCATAAGGAGCATTTGCGTTTGGTACTTGGGAAGCTCAAAGAACATTCGCTATATGCCAAGTTTAGTAAGTGTGAGTTTTGGTTGAAGGAAGTTGGATTCCTCGAACATGTTATATCCGGAAAAGGAATAGATGTAGACCCCACCAAGGTTGTCACTGTGACAAATTGGGAAGCCCCCACATTAGTTGGAGAGATCCGGAGTTTTCTTGGACTCGCAGGATACTACCGGAGGTTCATTGAGAATTTCTCGAAGATTGCAAAACCCATGACGGAGTTGTTGAAGAAGGACACCAAGTTCAACTGGACTGAGGAATGTGAGGCCAGTTTTCAAGAGTTGAAGAAACGTTTGGTTACATCACTGGTGTTGATTCTGCCCGATCAGCACAAGGATTATGAAGTATATTGCAACGCTTCTCGTCGAGGACTTGGAGCAGTGCTTACGCAGGAGGGAAGAGTTGTTTCGTATGCCTCACGACAGATTAAGCCCCATGAGTTGAATTATGCTACACATGATTTGGAGTTAGCAGCCGTAGTGCATGCATTGAAGACATGGAGACATTTTCTCATTGGAAACCATTGTGAGGTGTACACAGATCACAAGAGTTTGAAGTACATCTGTCACATCCCTAGCTTCAGGCATTGCTCTAGGTTAGCTTCATGTGTGCATCATGTCTATATTTTTGAAACTTGAATTGAGGAATATTGGAAGCCTCAAAACCCTAAATAAAAGAGGGGCAAAAACCCTAGAAATCTTATTCATTGCTCCAAAAGGCTCTTCTTAAATGTTTGATAATTTTTGGTAAGGGTTCTGGTCCCAACCAAAATATTGAACATTTTTAAGGATTTATTTTTGGGACTTTGAATTTAAATCATAGCTATTTGAATTGGACTTATATCTACTGTTAAATAAATATAGGTCCAATAATTCTGAAATATTTTTGTGGAGCATTGTTTTAATTCTTTTAGCTCCTAAAAATATTGTCAGAAGCAAAATAAATTGAATTGGTTTCAAAACCAAATTCAAAACAAACCTGCAAAATAGAAAACAGAGTTAAAACAAAACAGAGAGAAAAAAATAAAAAGAGTAAAGCCTACCTGGCCTCACCCGTGCAGCCACCAGCCGGCCCAGCTCCCCCCCCTGGCCGGCCCAGCCCACCAGCGCCCTCCCTGTCGTCTTCCTCCTCGGGACAGTAGGGCAGAGGCGCGTGGCCGGAGCGCGCGCGCACGCGCCCGAGCCACCTCCTGCTTGCCGCCCCGCCCCGGATCGGCTAAGGATGCCACGCACCCCCTCAGGCCTCTCTCAACTCCCTCCCGTGCTCATCCCCTTCTCCTGCTCTCCCTCTCGCTCCGCACCTCAGACCCGAGCGGAGCCGCCGCCACCGACGCCGATTGCCGCAGCCACCGTGCTCCCCACGCCTCACCGACGCCCCAGGGAGCTCCGCCTCGACCCCCTCTTCCTCCCCACCGATCCACATCCCTCCGGAAGCCTGCATCGCCGCCATCGCCGTCGTCTTCCACCTCAGACCCGCCGGCCATCTTCGTCAAATTCGCCGGCTCCGGACCGTCCCCGACCTCGCCGAGCATCTCTTCGTGACCGTGGTGAGCCCCCGGTCCTCTTCCCCCTAATCCCGCCTTCGTTTGTTTGCCGTAGCCGCCGCCCCCTTGCTTACCGTAGCCGTCGCCGCGCGGGCTCGTCGCCGGCGAAGCCCCGGTGATCAAATGGCCCCGCGCGTGCATCCGTTGCACTCGCAACGACCCGTGGAGTAACGCTAGCGTGGCAACTAGCTCGTTTGCAAGCCGCAGCGCTAACCCCGCACCCACCCGAGCTCCGGCCGCTGCCTCGCTCGCCGCCGTTGCTGATTCCGACCACCTCAGCACCTCCCGCTGCTACCAAACGACGCGCCTCACCGCGATGCGTCCGTAGAGATCAACCGCGGCTCAAACCGCCGTCTGTACGCGAAACCCGAGCAACTCCGGCATGTTGCCGCCCCGGGTTTGGTCGCCGCCGGCTGGTCTCCGGTGACGCCGATGTGGCGCACTTACTTAGGGGCTAATGACCCTGTTAACTAACCCTGTGACACTGACAGTGGGCCCCGTAGCGGGTCAAAGCCCGGGTCAACGCGGGATTAGCCCCTGTGTCACTGACGTGTGGACCCCACACGTCAGGTTTGACCCTGACCGACCCCTGTTGACTTGCTGACGTCACAGTGACGCACTGCTGACGCAGTAAATGTTTCTGGAATTTAGATAATTCTTAAATGATTTATTAATTCCAGAAAATAGCTAAAACTTCAATAAATCATAGAAAATTAACCGTAACTCCAAATTAAATAAATTATATATGAAAAATTATCAGAAAAATTCAAGGAATCCATCTGTACCATTTTCATGCATGTTAGAACAACTTATCACTACTGTTTAGGACAAATGAAGTGAATGACATTTGAATAATCACATATGGAGTTTGAATTTGAATCTTGTATTCAAACCAACTTCATTTAATCTGTTGCTAGTTGCATTAGCTCAAAACACATTCATTTTGCCATGTCATGATCATGCATCATATTGTGCATTGCATTGATTGTGTTCCTTTTTGTGTTGCCGGTATTTGTCCCCTCTCGATAGACGTGATACCGATGACGTGATCGTTGACACTGATGAAGACTCAATGTTATCTTCAGAAGTGCCAGGCAAGCAAAACCCCCTTGTTCATTCCGATACAATCCCACTCTCTCGCTCCTGCTCTCTTTTACTGCATTAGGACAACACCGATTCATCTGTTACCTGCTGCGGTAGCTGAACCCCTTTATCCTTTGCATGACCTGTCATTCCACAGTAAATAGATGAAACCCACTAGCATGAGTAGGAGTTGTTTGAGCCCTGTTGTGCCTACTCATTCATGCTTGTTGTCATGCCTGCTACTGCTTAGAGTTGAGTCAGGTCTGATTCATCGGGGATGAATCAGAGGTGTGTGAACATGTCCTACTGTGTGTGAGCTAAGTGTGTGAACACGATTTGGTAAAGGTAGCGGTGAGAGGCCATGTAGGAGTACATGGTGGGTTGTCTCATTGAAGCCATCCTCAGGAACTGAGTTCTGTGTTTGTGATCCATGATTCAGTTACTACCATACAATTGGCCCTGAAATATGACCCCGTTCGACTTCTTATTCACCCTAGTCCTCTGTCCAGGAGTTGCAAGTAGTTTCTGGTGTTTGTAGCTTACTGGAGGCCGTGGACAGCGCTGACCGTAGGGGTGGGCTGTGATGCGGTAGGTACGTGGCACGGTGTACCGGATGCCCGTTTGGTATCTCGGGAACCCTGTTCACATCGTTTGGGGCTGTGAGCGAAACTCCGGCCGGATCTCCTCATGGATGGAACCCGAATAGGCGATAAACCTGGACTAGAGACTTGAGTGTTTAGGTAGGTCGTGGTCTACACCCATGTCGGCTTTCGCTTGAAGTCTGCCGAGCACATGTCGTGTGTAGACGCTAAGTGGTGGAAACATGTATGAAGAAGTACACCCCTGCAGGGTTAACATCATCTATTCGAATAGCCATGTCCGCGGAAAAGGACTTCTGGGTTGCTTATATCAGTTCATAGACAAGTGAAAGTGGATACTTTAAAATGCGCAAGATAAGCGTGAGTGCTATGGATGGCGTTCTCGTAGGGAGACGGGAGCGGATCCATAGTGGTGTATTGATATGGTGAATATGTGGACTCGTGTGCGCCACCTCAGAAGAGTCGCTTGCAGTCGTAGTTTAGGATAGCCACCGAGTCAAAGCTGGCTTGCTGCAGTTAAACCCCACCATCCCCTTTGTTGATAATGATGCATATGTAGATAGTTCTGATGTAAGTCTTGCTGGGTACATCTGTACTCACGTTTGCCTATTTTATGTTTTGCAGAGAGACTTCGGTCTCACTAGTAATTCCACGTGGTCTTCGACGTTTAGCTTGATACCTCAGCTACGATCTTGTGCCCTCGGCAGGATCTGATAGATAGTCAGGCTTCTCAGCCTTTTTCATTTATAGATGTCTGTACTCAGACATGATAGCTTCCGCTTGTGCTTTGATCTGTATGCTCTGATTGTTGGGTCATGAGATCCATGTTTTGTAATGTCTCGCTCCTCGGAGCCTATTGAATAAACTACTTGAGTCGTAGAGTCATTTTGTGATGCCATGTTGTATTGCACATATCGAGCATATTGTGTGTATGTTATTGAAATGCTTGGTATGTGTGGGATCTGACTACCTAGTTGTTTATCTTTAGTAGCCTCTCTTACCGGGAAATGTCTCCTAGTGTTACCGCTGAGCCATGGTAGCTTGCTACTGCTCTGGAACACTTAGGCTGGCCGGCATGTGTCCTTCTTCGTTCCTGTGTCTGTCCCTTCGAGGAAATATCACGCATTGAGTACCGGAGTCCTGTTAGCCCGCTACATCCCGGTTTACCGGAGTCCTGCTAGCCCAGTGCTACAGCCCGGACCCACTTGCTGATGACCGACACGTTCGAAGCTGGGTCATGGATGCCTGTCCCTGTAAGTCTGTGCCACTTTGGGTTTACGACTAGTCATGTCAGCCCGGGCTCTTTATCATATGGATGCTAGCGACACTATCATATACGTGAGCCAAAATGCGCAAACGGTCCCGGGCAAAGGTAAGGCGACACCCGTGGGGATACCGTGCGTGAGGCCGCAAAGTGATATGAGGTGTTACCGGCTAGATCGATGTGACATCGAGTCGGGGTCTTGACAGCGTTGGTATCAGAGCTTGACTGCCTGTAGGATTATCAAGCCAAACTGGTCGAAGTTGAGTCTAGAAATTCTTTAGTTATATAAGGGAATTGATTGTGGGATGGAACGTATGGCTCTTTTTACTCCTTATACCTTATGCCTTCTGATCTGAGTCATCATCTTCTCTTCTACGGGGATTAAGAACTAGGCTATATCTTCTTTCTATCAGGATCACGTGTTACTAATCCGTAGACTTATAGATTGTTGGATTAAGCTTGAGTTCAGTTCCTACTACTTCCGTATGTTAATTGTTGATCTCGAAACCTTGATACTGTGCTTCTGAGTGGTTATGCCACCATTTTTGTGAATGTCTTAAATCTTTTCTGAGCATTTACAGCCGTTATGCTGTCCGAGTCATCCCAGGTTTCTAAGTAGTCTGATGCATTTGCAAATCCTTTCTTCCCGGTTCAATGTTCCCATGGGCCAGATTAACCACACTAATCAGTGAGTTGAGGTACTCCGTTACCTTGACATATATGTTGGAGATATTATTATGACCCTAGGTGTCTTAGGGGATCATCTAGTAATTTAGCCATGATTTGTGTCCTAGTGTGATGATTCCGACCTTTATTCTCAAAAGCATCCTGTGATGCCATTTAGTTAGTAGGTATTCTACTCCTGGGTTCTGAACCCGAGATTCACTCTACCTACTTCATGTTGATAGTAATTGCTAGTGCCTTTAGGACATTAGTAACCTTTGCGATAGTCCTTGAAGTCCGTGGTATCTTCTTCTTCCAAATACCATGAACTACTTATGGCAGAAGTTCCTCGTTGAACTGAAATATCACAACAGGATTATTTTTGATGAGTTCTCCATTATATATTGTGGCTCTGCCAGTTCTACCTTTCCGCATGGGTTATCTGAAAGAAATATGTTGAACTTGGTTCGACATACTAATCTATGCATCCACAACTCAGAAAATTATATGTTCCTTTGAGTTGTTCTCTTTAGTTGCATTCTGACCCTCGTCTATCAATTGATAGTCAAGAGTATGCGTGCGTTCGTTTATCGATGCCTATTACTCTTGTGGTCCGTCAAGCCATTCTATCGCGGAATGACTAGGAGAAACAAACTCCAGTACCTCTTCCATATCTGGGATTGGGTCAAAACAATTGTACTCCGCAGATCAAAATGCCAATCCAGCTTTTGCTCTGTTCTACCTTGGAGTATTACCATCTTTTATATCGGGATTGCTATAGGAATTGCACACCATCCTACGAACTCTTGGTACAGTGATACTTTTGCCATCATTGTTCATTCCTCGGTTCCTGTGTTATTGTAACCGGAATGCCGACAAGTGTACCGTGATGTGCGAAATCAATACTCCTAGCAACTCCGTTGCTTGGTAGTTAATGGACAATATTCTCATTCTTAGCATGCTGGTTATTGAATTATCATTCTAAGACTGATCGTGCTACCTAGTCCTTATTTCCGGTGCACTCTTCGATCAATGAGCTAGGATTGTGTCAATCCCTCATTTTTTCTTTTTGATCATATCATCTTGCCCTGAAAAGCAAGATTGTTCTCGAGCTTAGAGACATATCGATGGTTCGTGATTTTCCGTATATCTTCTCGGAAGTATTACCAGGTTGTCACCTGACTGTTATGTTGAGCTCGTGATCAAGTTGGTTTATCTTGTGAACCACCTTCTCCCCAAGAATCGGTGTTAGATATCCCTGAGCTAGTTGGTTAAGCTAGACAACAACTTGGAGAGTTGGAAGATAAAAGCTTGCCTGACTTAGTTCATTCCAAAGGGATATCTTTGTGTAGTGTGTGTTGAAGAAAGATGATATCTTCATCGATTGGTCCCTGTGATCAGTTGTTGGACCTATTGTCTTATCAATCCTTTGATTTGAGTGTGGGCTATCGTCAAATCAAATCAGTACCAACGATGCTCGTAATGTTGTCTTATTCGTGGTCGATCCCTCGAGCATACACCATTACATCTTTGGTCTGACCAATGCTATCACCGTGTTCACTTAACTGTGGAATTCCACTTATATGGAAACCTGGATGAATTGTTGTTGAGTCCATGAGCAACATTTTTATCTCCTCCATGATGTTGTTGAACATTAAGCTAGTGTTGGAAACTTTTGAAAGCATTTCTTCATGCTAGTTCATGAAGCATATGTTCGGATGTAAGAAGTGACTTCCTCTTATACACGTGCATTTGGTGAAAGTTGCCGCCATGGATTTGAGAAAGTTAGTTTTGCTTCCTCTGGAATCATCCCAAGTCAGTCATGCATACGTGCGAAGTATTCTGTGGTCTGGAGACTTGCAACCTTCATTCCATATGTGTTCCGAGCACACCAAGCCACTGATTGAGTTGTTTAAAGATAAAGGAGTCTGTCCAAGGTGAACTCTTTGGACTTCCACGCGTGGAGA
Organism: Triticum dicoccoides; assembly: GCF_002162155.2. Classification (NCBI taxonomy): domain Eukaryota; kingdom Viridiplantae; phylum Streptophyta; class Magnoliopsida; order Poales; family Poaceae; genus Triticum; species Triticum dicoccoides. The sequence continues at coordinate 283,119,668 of NC_041389.1, forward strand.
CTTCGATGTCATTAATGATGGTTCCCCACCTGAACTCGGTAGTGTTTTATTATAAGACTACCACGTGGTCATGTTTGTCTGGGACAACATTTCACATGTTTGTAGCAGAACCAGCTCATGTTTTGGAGCTTGCTATCGTAGTTCATTCCCCGAGAATCTCGCAACGTCATCTCGTCGATTTGTGTTGCAAACTTTCATTCTTCTTCCTAGACTCGATGAGTCTGGAATATCCTGACACCAACCAGATCTGAATCTCAGGCAGATATGATGGTTGGAACATTTTCCAAGAATTATAATATTGGTCTCTCAATAACCGGCAAGGTGGATGTCGTGGCCAACACACCCATCCGGTAGACCTATTATTATAGTATCTTGTTTGAGGAAGTTGGCCACCTCCCCATAGGGATTTCGTAGGATTTACTCCCTAGTTGCCCCTATGGATTTTGAGATCCCGAAGTCCGACCTTTTTACTTGATGTTCTAGATATCAAACCATATCTATGAGTGGGTTACACTGGCACATCAAGGAGAACATTAGAAGCGGAGTGCTAAATGTCTCTCGGTCGATCATCCAGATTTTATTTCCTTGGCCCCGCCAAGGGTGAAATCTGAGAAGGTGTTATCTTCCTTTGCATCTCCATCATTCATCATGGTAGCAAATTGTGTTGCCAGGATCCTTGACACGGATATGGGTAGAATCTTGATGATTGTGGAAATGCTCAAGTTCTTGAGAGCACGCACAAGCGCTACGTGTTATCCTCGGCACTAGCTGGGTTTGCTCTCAGTCCCCTCGGCAATGCTATGACCTACTCAAACAGTGAATTCACTCCCTATTGTTGGGTTCTTCCCCAGTTACCAGAATCATTCCCAGCATTTGCATTTTGTTCCCAGCTTGCACCGCCAATGTTTCATTCTACCATGGGTCTCCTCCATTTCCGGTGATAAGCAAATTCATCCATTACGTTGTCTTCAACAAGGTAATCCACATCATCCAAGTCCGAGTATGCCATTCTACCGACCCCCGCCAATCGATTGCTGTGATTTGCCTTAGGTTGATATAGAGAGTCTAAATGATCTTTATATCAAAGGTAATTCTTTTTGCCACTTAAGGGGATAATCTACGAATCACCCTCCTCCAGGATGTTTCGTCGTGGTATCATGGCAACTCAACTCCTCGCTACGTTGACAATCGTTTACCACCTTCTTAGGTGTGGAATTGTTGTCTACCTAGTGAACCTTCTTCATCCGTTTCTTCCACCCCTCTTGATGTGTATCTCGTGTCTCAACCCGAGAGATATTTCCATGTCTCAAACCATGAGTTAATCCTGAGTTGTTCGACCTTCGAGAAGATCGATCCTTCTAGAGTTTTCCTTTCCTCTTCTTGTCATGATTAGTTGGAGTTCTCAGAACAAGACGACAAGACAAAGATGGTGATCGAATCAACGTTCCTATGAAGTGCAACCTGGATCGTGAAGATTATACTAGACTGCGTTACCCTTCACCTTACCCTACGCTTGAATCTCGAGACGAGATTCTTGTTTAGTGGGGGAGAGTTGTCACATCCCTAGCTTCAGGCATTGCTCTAGGTTAGCTTCATGTGTGCATCATGTCTATATTTTTGAAACTTGAATTGAGGAATATTGGAAGCCTCAAAACCCTAAATAAAAGAGGGGCAAAAACCCTAGAAATCTTATTCATTGCTCCAAAAGGCTCTTCTTAAATGTTTGATAATTTTTGGTAAGGGTTCTGGTCCCAACCAAAATATTGAACATTTTTAAGGATTTATTTTTGGGACTTTGAATTTAAATCATAGCTATTTGAATTGGACTTATATCTACTGTTAAATAAATATAGGTCCAATAATTCTGAAATATTTTTGTGGAGCATTGTTTTAATTCTTTTAGCTCCTAAAAATATTGTCAGAAGCAAAATAAATTGAATTGGTTTCAAAACCAAATTCAAAACAAACCTGCAAAATAGAAAACAGAGTTAAAACAAAACAGAGAGAAAAAAATAAAAAGAGTAAAGCCTACCTGGCCTCACCCGTGCAGCCACCAGCCGGCCCAGCTCCCCCCCTGGCCGGCCCAGCCCACCAGCGCCCTCCCTGTCGTCTTCCTCCTCGGGACAGTAGGACAGAGGCGCGTGGCCGGAGCGCGCGCGCACGCGCCCGAGCCACCTCCTGCTTGCCGCCCCGCCCCGGATCGGCTAAGGATGCCACGCACCCCCTCAGGCCTCTCTCAACTCCCTCCCGTGCTCATCCCCTTCTCCTGCTCTCCCTCTCACTCCGCACCTCGGACCCGAGCGGAGCCGCCGCCACCGACGCCGATTGCCGCAGCCACCGTGCTCCCCACGCCTCACCGATGCCCCAGGGAGCTCCGCCTCGACCCCCTCTTCCTCCCCACCGATCCACAGCCCTCCGGAAGCCTGCATCGCCGCCATCGCCGTCGTCTTCCACCTCGGACCCGCCGGCCATCTTCGTCAAATTCGCCGGCTCCGGACCGTCCCCGACCTCGCCGAGCATCTCTTCGTGACCGTGGTGAGCCCCCGGTCTTCTTCCCCCTAATCCCGCCTTCATTTGTTTGCCGTAGCCGCCGCCCCCTTGCTTACCGTAGCCGTCGCCGCGCGGGCTCGTCGCCGGCGAAGCCCCGGTGACCAAATGGCCCCGCGCGTGCGTCCGTTGCACTCGCAACGACCCGTGGAGTAACGCTAGCGTGGCAACTAGCTCGTTTGCAAGCCGCAGCGCTAACCCCGCACCCACCCAAGCTCCGGCCGCCGCCTCGCTCGCCGCCGTTGCTGATTCCGACCACCTCAGCACCTCCCGCTGCTACCAAACGACGCGCCTCACCGCGACGCGTCCGTAGAGATCAACCGCGGCTCAAACCGCCGTCTGTACGCGAAACCCGAGCAACTCCGGCGTGTTGCCGCCCTGGGTTTGGTCGCCGCCGGCTGGTCTCCGGTGACGCCGACTTGGCGCACTTACTTAGGGGCTAATGACCCTGTTAACTAACCCTGTGACACTGACAGTGGGCCCCGTAGCGGGTCAAAGCCCGGGTCAACGCGGGATTAGCCCCTGTGTCACTGACGTGTGGACCCCACACGTCAGGTTTGACCCTCACCGACCCCTGTTGACTTGCTGACGTCACGGTGACGCACTGCTGACGCAGTAAATGTTTCTGGAATTTAGATAATTCTTAAATGATTTATTAATTCCAGAAAATAGCTAAAACTTCAATAAATCATAGAAAATTAACCGTAACTCCAAATTAAATAAATTATATATGAAAAATTATCAGAAAAATTCAAGGAATCCATCTGTACCATTTTCATGCATGTTAGAACAACTTATCACTACTGTTTAGGACAAATGAAGTGAATGACATTTGAATAATCACATATGGAGTTTGAATTTGAATCTTGTATTCAAACCAACTTCATTTAATCTGTTGCTAGTTGCATTAGCTCAAAACACATTCATTTTGCCATGTCATGATCATGCATCATATTGTGCATTGCATTGATTGTGTTCCTTTTTGTGTTGCCGGTATTTGTCCCCTCTCGATAGACGTGATACCGATGACGTGATCGTTGACACTGATGAAGACTCAATGTTATCTTCAGAAGTGCCAGGCAAGCAAAACCCCCTTGTTCATTCCGATACAATCCCACTCTCTCGCTCCTGCTCTCTTTTACTGCATTAGGACAACACCGATTCATCTGTTACCTGCTGCGGTAGCTGAACCCCTTTATCCTTTGCATGACCTGTCATTCCACAGTAAATAGATGAAACCCACTAGCATGAGTAGGAGTTGTTTGAGCCCTGTTGTGCCTACTCATTCATGCTTGTTGTCATGCCTGCTACTGCTTAGAGTTGAGTCAGGTCTGATTCATCGGGGATGAATCAGAGGTGTGTGAACATGTCCTACTGTGTGTGAGCTAAGTGTGTGAACACGATTTGGTAAAGGTAGCGGTGAGAGGCCATGTAGGAGTACATGGTGGGTTGTCTCATTGAAGCCGTCCTCAGGAACTGAGTTCTGTGTTTGTGATCCATGATTCAGTTACTACCATACATTGGGCCCTGAAATATGACCCCGCTCGACTTCTTATTCACCCTAGTCCTCTGTCTAGGAGTTGCAAGTAGTTTCTGGTGTTTGTAGCTTACTGGAGGCCGTGGACAGCGCTGACCGTAGGGGTGGGCTGTGATGCGGTAGGTACGTGGCACGGTGTACCGGATGCCCGTTTGGTATCTCGGGAACCCTGTTCACATCGTTTGGGGCTGTGAGCGAAACTCCGGCCGGATCTCCTCATGGATGGAACCCGAATAGGCGATAAACCTGGACTAGAGACTTGAGTGTTTAGGTAGGTCGTGGTCTACACCCACGTCGGCTTTCGCTTGAAGTCTGCCGAGCACATGTCGTGTGCAGACGCTAAGTGGTGGAAACATGTATGAAGAAGTACACCCCTGCAGGGTTAACATCATCTATTCGAATAGCCGTGTCCGCGTAAAAGGACTTCTGGGTTGCTTATATCAGTTCATAGACAAGTGAAAGTGGATACTTTAAAATGCGCAAGATAAGCGTGAGTGCTATGGATGGCGTTCTCGTAGGGAGACGGGAGCGGATCCATAGTGGTGTATTGATATGGTGAATATGTGGACTCGTGTGCGCCACCTCAAAAGAGTCGCTTGCAGTCGTAGTTTAGGATAGCCACCGAGTCAAAGCTGGCTTGCTGCAGTTAAACCCCACCATCCCCTTTGTTGATAATGATGCATATGTAGATAGTTCTGATGTAAGTCTTGCTGGGTACATCTGTACTCACGTTTGCCTATTTTATGTTTTGCAGAGAGACTTCGGTCTCACTAGTAATTCCACGTGGTCTTCGACGTTTAGCTTGATACCTCAGCTACGATCTTGTGCCCTCGGCAGGATCTGATAGATAGTCAGGCTTCTCAGCCTTTTTCATTTATAGATGTCTGTACTCAGACATGATAGCTTCCGCTTGTGCTTTGATTTGTATGCTCTGATTGTTGGGTCATGAGATCCATGTTTTGTAATGTCTCGCTCCTCGGAGCCTATTGAATAAACTACTTGAGTCGTAGAGTCATTTTGTGATACCATGTTGTATTGCACATATCGAGCATATTGTGTGTATGTTATTGAAATGCTTGGTATGTGTGGGATCTGACTACCTAGTTGTTTATCTTTAGTAGCCTCTCTTACCGGGAAATGTCTCCTAGTGTTACCGCTGAGCCATGGTAGCTTGCTACTGCTCTGGAACACTTAGGCTGGCCGGCATGTGTCCTTCTTCGTTCCTGTGTCTGTCCCTTCGGGGAAATGTCACGCATTGAGTACCGGAGTCCTGTTAGCCCGCTACAGCCCGGTTTACCGGAGTCCTGCTAGCCCAGTGCTACAGCCCGGACCCACTTGCTGATGACCGACACGTTCGAAGCTGGGTCATGGATGCCTGTCCCTGTAAGTCTGTGCCACTTTGGGTTTATGACTAGTCATGTCAGCCCGGGCTCTTTATCATATGGATGCTAGCGACACTATCATATACGTGAGCCAAAATGCGCAAACGGTCCCGGGCAAAGGTAAGGCGACACCCGTGGGGATACCGTGCGTGAGGCCGCAAAGTGATATGAGGTGTTACCGGCTAGATCGATGTGACATCGAGTCGGGGTCTTGACAACATCTTCACACAGAAGGAGTTGAATCTCAGGCAAAGGAGATGGTTGGAGCTCATTATGGATTATGATATGAGATTGCATTATCATCCCGGAAAGGCTAACATAGTAGTCGATGCGTTGAGTCGCAAGAGCCATGTCAACACTCTCATGACAGGAGAGTTACCCAAGGAGTTAGCCAAGGATTATCGCGAGCTATGTTTGGAGATAGTTCCGAGAGGCTATGTAGCAGCATTGGAGATTCAGTCTACTTTGATGGATAAGATCGGAGAAGCTCAGAAGACAGACAAAAAGATTGCCGAGATAAAGGAGAATATGAGCAAAGGAAAGGCCAAAGGATTTCATGAGGATGAGCACGATACCTTATGGTTTGAGGACCGCGTTTATGTGCCTAATGACCCGAAGATCAGGAAGTTGATTTTACAAGAGGCCCATGATTCGCCTTATTCGATTCACCCAGGAAATACCAAGATGTATTTGGATTTTAAGGACACTTTCTGGTTGACCGGAATGAAGAAGGATATTGCGGAGTATATAGCAGTTTGTGATGTATGTCAGAGAGTGAAGGCAGAGCATCAGAAGCCAGCAGGATTGCTACAGCCATTGCCGATACCCGAATGGAACTGGGATAAGCTAGGCATTGATTTTATCATGGGATTATCCAGGACACGTTCAGGCTATGACTCAATATGGGTTGTAGTCGATCGTTTGACGAAGGAAGATCATTTCATCCCAATGAAGACCACTTATACAAGTGCTAAGTTGGCAAAGATATACATGACCAGGATCGTATGTCTGCATGGAGTTCTGAGGACCATTGTATCAAATAGAGGAACCCAGTTTACCTCAAAGTTCTGGAATCAGTTGCACGAAACTTTGGGTACCAGACTTGAGTTAAGTACATCCTTTCATCCACAGACCAATGGACAGACCGAGAGAGTCAATCGGATCTTGGAGGACACGCTGAGAGCTTGTGCGCTAGATTATGGATCAAGTTGGGATGACAATTTGCCATATGCAGAGTTCTCTTACAACAACAGTTATCAATCTAGTCTGAAGATGGCCCCTTTCAAAGCTTTGTACGGAAGGAGGTGCAGGACACCGTTGTTGTGCGATGAAGTTGGAGACCGTCAGTTGTTTGGACCAGATTTGATAAAAGAGTCTGGAGAGAAGGTTAAGCTAATTCGCGATAGGCTCAAGGTAGCCCAGTCCAGGCAGAAGAGCTATGCAGATTATAAACGCAAGGAGATAGTTTATGAAGTCGGAGACATAGTTTATCTTCATGTATCCACGCTTCGAGGAGTTAAGCGTTTTGGAGTTAAGGGAAAGTTAGCGCCACGTTTTGTGGGACCATACAAAGTTTTAGAGCGTATGGGAGAAGTTGCTTACAAGTTGGAATTGCCCGAAGGTTTGTCAGGAGTTCATGATGTGTTCCATGTTTTCCAGTTGAAGAAGTGCCACGCAGAGATGGCTGATATACCTCTGAGAGATACAGTGCACTGGAAGCGATTCAGTTGGATAGTGATTTGACCTATGAGGAGAAACCAGTCAAGATTCTTGAGTTTGCCACCCGAGTCACGCGAAGCAAGGTTATCAAGTTTTTCAAAGTTTAGTGGAGCCACCATACCGAAGATGAAGCAACCTGGGAGCGAGAGGAAGATCTACTGAAGGACCACCCTCACCTATTTTCTAGCCAACCCGAATCTCGAGGGCGAGATTCATCTTAAGGGGGGTAGGTTTGTGACATCCCAAATTTTCAATTTGGAATGTTATACATTAGATCATCATTGCATATCACATTTTATTGAATTTTGGTTTGATCCTAGAAATTTCACGCAACTCAAGGACCCGCGGAGAGAGTTGGGAATTTCGTTATTTTCTTATTTGAGTTTTTCTCAAATTTCGAAAAAGTATCATTTGATTTTAATTATTTTATCTTCGAATATTTCAAATATAAAAATAAGAGAGAGGGAATAAAATGACTTTCACAAAATAAAGAAATATTGAAGATTTAATAATAAAATCAAATAAGATTTTATTTCAGAGTTTTATCGCTATTTTATTTGAATTAGGAAAAATATGCGTTTTTCAAAATTCCTTTTTAGGCCCAAATAAATGTTCATCTTGTTTGGCTTATTTTTTGAGGACAGGGAAAATTTATTTCAGTATTTTTGGAGTCCGTTTAGTATTTCTTTTCTTTGTTTTTCTGCACGTCCGAATTATTTTAAAAAAAGTTAAACCGACATCGGGTCGTATTCGGCCAGGACTCCGCCCGGCCGGCCCCTTTAAATAGTGCGCCCCCGACCTGCCCCAGCCCAGCCCACCCCGCTGCCAAACCCTAGCCGCCAGACGCCGCCAGCCGCCAGCCGTCGCCCACCGCCGCCGATCGCCGTCGCTTCGCCGGAGCCGACCGACGCCGCCGTCCATTGACCCGCCGGAGGTAGTCATCGCTGCCGCCGTGGTTTTCGAGACAAAACCGTCGGTTTTTTTAGGAACCCCGATTTACTTTTTTATATATAGATTGCTTTTATTTTTTCCTGGTTTAGTTATTTAGCGGACGTTCGTTCGTACGTTCGTTTTAACGAATGGTATTCGTCGTTTAGCCACAGACAGCGAACGTTTGTTCGTTAGCCTGTTCGTCCATTTTTCTTTTTCTCGGATTTTCCGCAATTATTTTCGATCGCGATTTCTGATCCGATTTTCGTTCTAGAATAACTTTTCGCTCGTTTATCGGAATCAGGAGATTCAAGGGCCTAGAGTTTCGTCTCAAAACTATATTTCCATTTAACCAACTCAAACAAGTTTTTGCTACTGTAAAGTTTGACTTAGGTCCATATTAGTAAACGAAGCTTGTTTCTTTCGCCTTTGACTTTCGTTGCTTCGTTTGATTTGATTCGTTTTGCAAACCAGAGTTCTTAAGTTGAACTTTTTGGTTAGATCTCTTATTTGAGTTTTACCCGTGCATTAGATGAGTGCTTATGGTATGCTTGTTTGTTTGCGATAGAGTACCCGGAGTGCGCCGCCTGCTACTACGAGTCTCTAGGTTTCACGGATCATCAGCAAGGCAAGTAACACTTTGATCATACCTCTTTACTACCTAGTTTTATTGCATTAGATCAGTCCTCAAACAATTGCATGATTAGGATCTGATTAATATGTGGGTTTTGGGAAGTAGATGAGGTAGTACCTATTGCCCTGTTTATTATCAACCCTTTGGGAGTTACTTCTACGTCTGCTTCTATTGCTACGCTAGTAGATGTGGATTGGGTGAGTGTGTCCATGACAGACGTGGATTAGGTAAGGTGGAAACTTTAATACACATCTGGGTGGATTGAGGCACCTGGGGAACCCAGTTCTGCTTGTATTTCTGGGAAATCTCGGGGTACCGTGTGATTCTCCTATGGACCACCACCCAGGCTAAAAGGGATCATGAGATTATTCATGCTAGAAACTTTCGTGTGCAGCCGCAAGCTACTATGGGCTCTTGCATAGTTGAGTATGTTGTGTGACCTCTTTCAGTGGTAGACTAGCAGATGTAGGGGATGTAGGTTGGTACTGTCTACCCAGAGTAAAGAGTTAATGCTTCCGAAAGACTATGTCTTGGTCATCTGTTTCTCAAACACCATGTAGTGCGAGAAATCCAACGGAGGAGATCGAGTCTTGCGAGGAAAGTGTGCAAACCTCTGCAGAGTGTATAAACTAATCATGGTTAGCCGTGTCCCCGGTTATGGACGTTTTGAGTATCTAGTACCTGGATTATCATGTGAATCCCATCATGTTACTTAATTTAAATTGTTGGGTTTAACGTTGAAGCATAATTGGGATTGAGTTGGGTGAACCTTCTCAATGTTTAATAACCACCATGATAGTTAAATAAAATTTATTCCTTTGTTGTAGGGAAAAATTGGCTTTATGCAAAACTGTAACCATAGAGCTTTCCACCAGCCATATATGCATTTAGTGATAGCATTATTCTGTTCATTACTCTCTATGTGTTACATTGCCAGCATATTCCATGTGCTGACCCGTTTTCGGGCTGCAGCACTCATGTTGCGGACTTCTCAGACGACGAGTAAGGTGCCTTGGGTCGTGATCTTATACTCAGTGATGCCGTTGGAGTTGATGGACTCGCTTTATCTTCCAAGCCTTCCGTTGTTATCGTTATTAGATGGCCTTAAGCCATATTTATTGTAATAAGTTCTCTTTTGAGACATTCGATGTAATAAGTGTGTGATTGCTAATAAATCCTTCAAGTATTGTGTGTGTCAGCATTACCGATCCAGGGATGACACTGATGCACAGAGATCGGACTGTTTGAGGTTTGGTCGCTACAGAGGTTTACTGAGGTCAAACCACTAGGAGTTGAGGGCTGGGCTTAGCAGGCTAGCCAACACTTATTAAGGTAAAGGTGCACAAGAAAAACTAGCTACAATGGAGCTAGTAAAACGGTAGTTGCTGTAGAAACTACCATTTTTGTCCAGAAGTCAAAATATTTTCTGTAGCCAAAATATTCCAAAACGTGATGAAATATTTTTGCTCAGAAAGGTGCCCTAGGGTTCAAAGAATAATTTGGATTTTTCTCAGGATTTTATGGGCAAGAAAATTTAGGGTTGCTTTGGAGCACAAAGGGCTAGCTAGGGTTTAGGAGGGGAAATTGAATGTTTTTCATTAAAGAAAAATATTCCAAATGATATTATGAGGTGAACCAGAGAGGTAGTGATGGTTTGGGAAGGAGTTGAAGCACTTGGGTGAAAGTCCAGGGGTACCCAAGTGGTTAAGTCCAAATGAAAGATTCAAAAACTCCAAACTCAAATTCAAACAAACTGAAAACCTGGCAAAGAAGAGAGGGCAAAAACCAGGCTGTCACAGTTTTCAATGCATTTATGTGCATAATTCAAATTTGAACTACATGCACATGCTCCAGTGCATATAAATTGCTCGAAAAATTAAATTTGTGTCCTAGGGTGCATGCTTAGGTCCCGTGCAAGAAATGGGAATGAATTTCAAACACCAGGGCACTTTGATTGCCGGCAAAACATTGAGATGCGAGGTTTCTAAATTCTAGTAAACCCAAAACTCGTCTGAAATTCATGAAACTTGGCATGCTATCAAGGAGTGGTATCAACTTGCCGTGGTACAAATTTTGTCCCATTTGGGGCAGGTTAGGGTATATGCTTCTCACAAACCGGAGCTTCTCACAACAAGCATGATGGTTTTTGGTAGGAAACATCCCACCTTTGCGGACGAAATGATATCCATTTCCTCTTACTGCTTTTAAATTGTTTCTCGTGTCAACATAGAACAACAGGAGTGTTGTATGAATTTTTCTAATTTTTCGGGGTTCGTTTGGACATTTTTACGCATTAACTGAGTTTTGAATGCATTTATGTGCATAATCCAAATTTGAACTACATGCACATGCTCCAGTGCAAATAAATTGGTCGAAAAATGAAATTTGTGTCCTTGGGTGCATGCTTAGGTCCCATGCAAGAAATGGGAATGAATTTCAAACACTAGGGCATCATAGATTGCCGGCAAAACATTGAGATGCGAGGTTTTTAAATTCTATTAAATCCAAAACTCGTCTGAAATTCATGAAACTTGGCATGCTATCATGGAGCGGCATCAACTTGCCGTGGTACAAATTTTGTCCCATTTGGGGCAGGTTTGGGTATATGCTTCTCACAGACCAGAGCTTCTCACAACAAGCATGATGGTTTTTGGTAAGGAACGTCCCACCTTTTGGGACGAAACGATATCCATTGCCTCTTATTGCTTTCAAGTTTATTTCTCGTGTCAACATAGAACAGCAGGAGTGTTGTGTGAATTTTTGTGATTTTTAGGGGTTCGTTTGGACATTTTTATGCATTAACTGAGTTTTCAATGCATTTATGTGCATGATTCAAATTTGAACTACGTGCACATGCTCCAGTGCATATAAATTGGTCGGAAAATCAAGTCTGTGTCCTTGGGTGCATGCTTAGGACTCATGCAAGAAATGGGAATGAATTCCAAACACGAGGGCACCGTTGATTGCCGACAAAACATTGAGATGCCAGGTTCTTAAATTCTAGTAAATCCAAAACTTGTCTGAAATGCATGAAACTTGGCATGCTATCATGGAGCAGCATCAACTTGCAGTGGTACAAATTCTGTCCCATTTGGGGCAGGTTTGGGTATATGCTTCTCACAAACCGGAGCTTCTCACAACAAGCATGATGGTTTTGGGCATGGAACGTCCCACCTTTGGGGACGAAACGATATCCATTGCCTCTTATTGCTTTCAAATTTCTTTCTCGTGTCAACATAGAACAACATGAGTGTTGTGTGAATTTTTGTGATTTTTCAGGGTTCGTTTGGACATTTTTATGCATTAACTGAGTTTTCAATGCATTTATGTGCATAATTAAAATTTGAACTACACGCACATGCTCTAGTGCATATAAATTGGTCGAAAAATCAAATATGTGTCCTTGGGTGCATGCTTAGGTCTGATGCAAGAAATTGGAATGAATTTCAAACACCAGGGCACCGTTGATTGCCGGCAAAACATTGAGATGCCTGGTTTTTAGATGCTAGTAAATCAAAAACTCGTCTGAAATTCATGAATCTTGGCATGCTATCATGGAGGGCATCAACATGATGTGGTAAATTCTTTGTCCCATTTGGGCAGGTTTGGGTATATGCTTCTCACAAATCGAAGCTTCTCACACAAGCATGATGGTTTTCGATAGGGAACGTCCCACCTTTGGAGACGAAACAATATCCATTGCCACTTATTGCTTTAATTTTTTTTCTCGTTTCAACATAGAACAACAGGAGTGTTGTGTGATTTTTTGTGATTTTTCGGGGTTCGTTTGGACATTTTTATGCATTAACTGAGTTTTCAATGCATTTATGTGCATAATTCAAATTTGAACTACATGCACATGCTCCAGTGCATATAAATTGGTTGAAAAATCAAATTTGTGTCCTTGGGAGCATGTTTAGGTCCCATGCAAGAAAATGGAATGAATTTCAAACACCAGGGCACCGTTGATTGCCAGCAAAACATTGAGATGCCAGGTTTTTAAATTCTCCAAAACTCGTTCGAAATTCTTGAAACTTGGCATGCTATCATGGAGCGGCATCAACTTGCTGTGGTACATATTTTGTCCCATTTGGGGCAGGTTTGGGTATATGCTTCTCACAAACCAGAGCTTCTCAGAATAAGCAAGATGGTTTTCAGTAGGGAACGTCCCACCTTTGGGGACGAAATGATATCCATTGCCTCTTATTGCTTTCAACTTTTTTCTCGTGTCAACATAGAACAACAGGAGTGTTGTGTGAATTTTTGTGATCTTTTGGGGTTCGTTTGGACATTTTTATGCATTAACTGAGTTTTCAATGCATTTATGTGCATAATTCAACTTTGAACTACATGCAGATGGTTCAGTGCATATAAATTGGTCGAAAAAAATCCAATATTTGTCCTTGGGTGCATGCTTAGGTCCCATGCAAGAAATGGGAATGAATTTCAAACACCAGGGCACCATCGATTGCCGGTAAAACATTGAGAAGACAGGTATTTAAAATCTATTAAATCCAAAACTCGTCTGAAATTCATGAAACTTGGCATGCTATCATGGAGCGGCATCAACTTGCCGTGGTACAAATTTTGTCCAGTTTGGGGCAGGTTTTGGTATATGCTTCTCCCAAACCGGAGCTTCTCACAACAAGCTGATGGTTTTCGGTAGGGAACGTCCCACCTTTGGGGACGAAGCGATATCCATTGCCTCTTATTGGTTTCAATTTTGTTTTCTCGTATCAACATAGAACAACAGGAGTGTTGTGTGAATTTTTGTGATTATTTGGGGTTCGTTTGGACATTTTTATGCATTAACTGAGTTTTTAATGCATTTATGTGCATAATTCAAATTTGAACTACATGCACTTGCTCCAGTGCATATAAATTTGTAAAAAAATCAAATATGTGTCCTTGGGTGCATGCTTAGGTCCCATGCAAATTTGGGAATGAATTTCAAACACCAGGGCACCATTCATTGCCGGCAAAACATTGAGATGCCTGATTTTTAAATTATAGTAAATCCAAAACTCGTCATGAAACTTAGCATGCTATCATGGAGCGGCATCAACATGCCGTGGTGCAAATTTTGTCCCATTTGGGGCAGGTTTGTGTATATGCTTCTCACAAACCGGAGCTTCTCACAACAAGCATGCTGGTTTTCGGTAGGGAACGCCCCACCTTTGTGGACGAAACGATATCCATTGCATCTTATTGCTTTCAAAATTTTTTCTCATGTCAACATAGAACACCAGGAGTGTTGTGTGAATTTTTGTGATTTTTCGGGGTTCGTTTGGACATTTTTATGCATTAGCTGAGTTTTCAATGCATTTATCTGCATAATTCAAATTTGAACTACATGCACATGCTCCAGTGCTTATAAATTGGTTGAAAAGTCAAATATGTGTCCTTGGGGTGCATTCTTAGGTCCCATGCAAGAAATGGGAATGAATTTCAAACACCAGGGCACCATCGATTGCCGGTAAAACATTGAGATGCCTGGTTTTTAAATTCTAGTAAATCCAAAATTATGTTAACCATTCACGTGACGCCACGTGTCTTGGTTTTAATGGATGTAGGAGGTGTCGTGCGGACAGTTGCTTGACCTTGACTGAATGGGAGGTGTGCGAGCGCCGTCCGGTGCGCAGGGTGACTGAGAGGCGGCAAGCTGTCCTCGAGTGTGCAAGCTCATCGGGAAGCGTGCAAGCTGTACTCTATGCAGGCTCACTGGGAAGCAAGCCCTTTGACTTCCATGGCCGCCCGCGTTGCTCGCATCCTCTCCGCTAATGGTGCCCAAGCCGCAGTTTAATTCGCTTTTTAAATATAAAACACTCATCGCAAACGTTTTAGTTAGAACACCTCTATGCAAACTGACGGCTTCCCTAGGAAGCCAAGGGAAAATGTGCCGAGCAGGATTTCTGCAGCTCTTGATTGCAAATGTTTTAGATAGAACACCCATATGCAAAGTGAGAGCAGCGCAGGATTTGTGCATCTCTTCAATGCAAACGGTTGTTTTGGATGACCCGTGTGCAACCACGTAAAAACAATTTGGTTAGATTTGTCAATACTTGTAATACTGCGATTTGTCAAAATATGAAGCTAAAAATCACTAGCAGTATCTAATTTTTACAACTAAAATTTAGTAATTAAGCATAGATTTCATTCATAGATTAAGTAGTGGTTCTTAATTTATACAAACAGTTCAACTCGACAGCTGAACCGACCAAACTTTTACCTGATTGTTGCGAACCACGTACTATAATAGCTAGTTCAACTATATATACTAGCTAATTTTAAGTACGTTTTACAGTTCCAGCACATCTATAGTCAGATGAACTTAACAAAATGGCCCCTAAATACTACTACTACTACTACTACTACTACTACTACTACTACTACTACTACTACTACTACTACTACTACTACTACTACTACTATGGAGGGTCTTTGTACTACTTCTGGCTGCCTCTCCTCTGCCGAGTGCGCTCAGTAAGAGGCGGAGGAGGAGGAGCCTACCAATGAGCTGGGCAAGCCGCTAATGCAGCTTCAGAGATGCTCACCTCAAACACGCTTTGCCGCTCCAGACGACCCCTCTCAAAGAGGTGGTTCTCCTCGTAGACCTCCTGATTCCTCGCCTCTGAGACGGCGTGTGCCGCGGCCACAGTGGCTGTAAGGCTCTTTGCATGCTCGACGAGGCACTCCTCCTCCTCCCGCAGGAACTCGGTGTAGCGCGCAAGGTCGTTGACGGACGTGCGGGCATCCACCTCCGCCTCCCGCCTTCAGGCGGCGGTGGCGGAGCGGGTGATGACTCCCGGGGTCAATGGTGGGCTAGCGGTGACAGCTGCCGATGACGGGGTGGCAGCCACGACCACCACCTCCCGCCTTCGGGCGGTGGTGGCCGAGCGGGTGATGGCCACAGTGGCCGACAGTGGGGTGACGCCGATGACGGCCACCTCCCGCCTTCAGACCGTGGCGGCGGAGCGGGCAATGGCCCTGGCTTTCGATGGTGGTGTGGCGGCAACGGCGGCCGGCAATAGCTGCCGATGGGCACCGGCGGTGGAGCATGTGGTGGGTGTTCCACGCACACCCAACAGGGACACCACGCGCACTACACTACGCTGGGGACTGTGCTGCCGCCGCGGTGTAGCCTCCTAGCTAGAGCTGTCCTCTGATGACGGCAGAGTGGCTGAGCGACGAGGACGGACCGGTGCCATTGGTGATTGTTGGAGAAGCAGACGAGATAAGCTACAGGGATGGAGGGGAAAATGCGACGCAGGACTCGCCGGCCATGAGGGTTTTTATAGTAGGCCAGTAAGCATTGGGATTTTGGGGGATTTCACTGAGTCGGGCGGGAAGCTTGCGCGGGAACCTACAAGGTTGCACGGGAACAGTCTCACCGATGATTCATTGGCGCCACCGTTTGGCAAAAAGAACGCCCCCGAGCGCTGTGCAAGCTTGTGTGGTAAGCCGTCCGCGGCAGCGGGTTGACAAGACGTGCGAGAGGAGGACGAAAGGCCACATACACATATGGTTAATAAAAAAATGTTTGCAATCTAATTACCTACTATAACACCATCCTGGTTTATAAGATGATTTAACTAATAAAATATGGCTGCATGTCGCCTAAGATTATATAGTTGGATTTGTATTTGAACATAGTTTCCAATTATATAATTTTTAAAAAATGCATTAACATTTTGTTGGTTAAATTTGAGGGAAAAGTATGGCACGGAGTATAAAGGAGACTATAGACTAGATGGAGGTGGTACCACACGACCGCTCTCTACGCCGCGACGCAACTGTCGGCCGGCTTGTAGGTGACCATTTCCTGCGTGTTCAACTGCTCTATGCGTGTGGTTGCTTGTGGTTCGGCGGGCGCGGCGTGCTCTGCTCGCGTCCCGCCACGCGCGCTCTGCTCTCGCGTCCCGCCGGGTGCTCTGCCCTCGTCCCTCCACGTGCGCTGCCAGGTTTTGGGGCCGGCGCATGATCACGCACATTTGTGTGCAAGCGGTTGCACCGGGCGCGACGCGACGATGCAGCTACCCGCTGCAAAAATTGCCATGCGGACGCGCCGAGAATCCACGCCGCCCGACCCCCTTTTATTCCCGTGGCCATTTACCTTCATCTCTCGTCTCACACCACACAATAAGCACACCCACGAGGACACATACATAGAGGACATCTAGCGGTTCCAATGGCACTCCCAGCGTCCGACGACGACAACGGCGGGCAGTTCACCACGCATCATGTAGTGGACACCCACGTGAAGGGGAAGGACCTCTCGGTGGTTTACACAAACGATCCAGTCTTGGTGGAGAGCTCCATCCAAACTATGGAGCAGTTCCTTGCCGAGGACAAGTACCAAGTGGTCGGCCTCGACCTCGAGTACACCATCGTTCGTGCCGGGCATGATCAGAAGGTTGCCGTCGCCCAGTTGTACGTGCGACATGACGTCCTCGTCCACCACTTCCACCTTGCCACAAGGCCTTGCGAGTGTTTCTCCAGGTTTATCAACAGCTCCGAATACAGTTTCTTTACGATGGACACCACCAACGATCTAAAAGTGCTCAAGGTTTCGGACTTGAAATTCCCGAATCTTGTCAACATCCAGCACCACTACAATGTCTGGGGCGGCGACAAAAATAAACTGAACTCCCTGGTTGACCTCGCCTCGGCCATCATCGACCCCTACTACGCGAGGATGAAGGAAGAGAGCAATAAGGACAAGAATGCCTACCACAGTGTGTGGCATAAGAGACTGGATGAACAACATGTCAAGTACGCGGCCATGGACGCGTACACAAGCTACGAGATGTACAAGCAGATCGTTGACATGAGGAACTGTCTTCTTCCTGACAAAGACGAGGGATCGAGCCACATAGCAGTGGCGGGAGCGTCACAAGAAGTAGATGACTAGACGATCGTTTCTCCTACTTTAGAATGCATGCAATTGTTTATTGAGGTGTGTGCGAATGATCTCCATAGTCAGTTCAACCGTTTCCATTGTGTTGCCTAATCACACACAGTTCATCCCAGTGAACAGTATGTTATATATCGCACACGCCTTCATTTGGCTGCCCGTTTCTTTTGTGCCTCCTCATCCCAAACAGTTAATTGAACTGAACCGTATGCCCTTCATCGCACACGCAACTAAAACCTGAACCGTGTTTGATGCATCCTTCATCGCAAACGTTTTATACATTTCTGACACTTTCCATACAAGACCATTTGCGATTATTGCATCGCACATAGTTTCTCAAAGGGCCTCAGATCGTAGTGTCGCGTTTGGACCATCCTGCAGTAGTGGTATGTTTATAACCACATCATTGATATATGTTCCTCTCATTTCCTAGATTTTTATGACCACACATGTTATTGTTAGAGTTGATATGAGAACAATTGGCATGTAATGATGGTTAGAATAGATATTATGAGTGTAACATCATGATTGCTATATGTTACTCTCATTTCTAAGATTTTTATAACCACGCATGTTATTGTTAGAGTTGATATGAGAACAGTAGTAACTCCTATGGTAGAATATGAGTAGGCCCTGGCATAGCTATTTTCCTCTCATTTTTACATGATGTTTGAACCATGACACATTGCTAGAATATGAAAGCCATTGGCTTATTTTTTTAACTTGCAGTATGATTATGACTACCGCATTGCAATTCTCTGGCTATGATCTGTGTCACTGTTATAATAATCTTAATTCCACACATACTCTGAACATGATTTTATATTTTTGTCCTTTTCGTCTCCAATTTGATTTGTTGCAGCATGCGCCGGCCTTCATAATTCCACGACCTAGAAATATGCAAGTCAATGGATGGTGGTTTATCAATCGTTCAACAAATGATGGTCATTTGATGCTCATTCACACATACCAAATTGACCAAACCATTTCATCAAACCACAAGCAGTACAATGCCTGGGGTGTTCATGACTATGATGGCTATGGTTGCTTCATGTTCGAGAAAGATCCCAGCTCTTGGGCCAGGTGTATTCAACTAGAGGCGGGTTTACCACCTCGGCAACCACTCCATGTTCCCCGGCCTCAATTATCCGATCATCCAACCAATCATCAATCATGTCACCGGCGATTATTACCATGCTATGCAACTTCCATTCTCTAGGGAGAACTATGTTTACACATCATACCATGGGTTCCAAGAATCACCATATCTAGAGATTCGTCGACACAGCTTGTTGCCAGATGATCTTCATTGTGTGAAATGCATCAAGCTTCCAACTGATGAATGGCTTTTGCAAAGCTGACATGCAGCAATGTGGTTCATGCCAACAGCAAATATGCACAACTTGATTCGTAATGATATCTAGATTGAGTCATTATCCAGCTGCTATAGCATGACCCTCTTTTGTTTGATATTATGCATTTTAGTTAGTTTGAAGGATAGACACCTTCCTAGGATCAAGTGCATCCTAACTCATCTGCGTAGCATGTACTAATAATGATGATGGAGATGTTGTGGAGAAGCCATATATATCAATTAGGCTTCAAGTGCGTACTTGTTGGTGAAAGTGTTGTCCAATGGGAACTATATTTTGTATTACTCATGTAGCCTACAAAGTCTGTTGCACAACCTTGTAACTACGTACTCCATTTCTAAATTTGTACTAGTACTAGTAGTCCTCTATACCGTATATTGCTCTACTCATACTACTACCTCCCTCCTGGATTATTGGTCCCCTTCATAATTTGTGTCAAATTTTGACCATAAATTTAACTAACTAAATGTTAATGCATGTCACAAAAAATTATATCGTTGGATTCGTA
Organism: Triticum dicoccoides; assembly: GCF_002162155.2. Classification (NCBI taxonomy): domain Eukaryota; kingdom Viridiplantae; phylum Streptophyta; class Magnoliopsida; order Poales; family Poaceae; genus Triticum; species Triticum dicoccoides. Next base: position 283,139,212 of record NC_041389.1, read on the forward strand.
TTTCAACATAGTTTCCAATAGTATATTTTTTGGTGGCATGCATTGACATTTTGTTAGTTAAACCTATGGTTAAAATGTGACACTAAATAAGACTAGTAAGTAGTACAGTAGTACTAGTATACGTCGGTCCAATTATTCATCATGTCCTCACATTGAATTGACATGACCACATGCTGCGCGTGAGGTGACACAAGAGTCCCGGTGGCGTGTTCGGTTCACCAAAGTGAGCCTCACCGCTCTCGTAGTACAACAACGCTCTCCCATTCTCTACAAAATCACTCTCCCATTCTCTACAAAATCACTCTCCCATTCTCTACAAAATCACTCGCCCATTCTCTCCCGGTCTCCCCGCCTCCCATACGCCGCCTTGTTCCTATCCATTTGGTATGATGAGCGATGAACTACTGGAGCTGCTATACTTCATTGCAAGTAGTGAAAAGGAAGAAGTTGGAAAAATTGATCTCAACAAGGATGTTGTTCAAGCTAGCCAGATGAAGGAAGGAACCGATGAGGCCACTCCTGTGAGTATTCATCTCGTAGCCCTATATGATGATTTTGATCTTTATGGGTTTTTCAAGTCTTTAGAGTCTGCATGTAGTAATTAAGCCGATACCCCAGTTTGTTCGGGTATTGTGGACTTCAGATTTGGAGTACCACTTATGTGTCGAAATCTTTCATCATTGACTTAAAACAATTGATTGATCGTACATTGAGTACCATTTAATCGGAATTAACCGATGCATTCCAAGAAGGATTAGTCGATGCTGCCGGTTGGCGTCAAGTTCGATCCAACGAATCAGGAGCTGATCGAGCACCTTGATGCCAAAGTTTGTGCTGATAGAGAGAGATAGCTCATCGGCTTGTTCATACCAACCATCGACAACGAGCATGGCATATGCTACACCCATCCTGAGAAACTTCCAGGTGTGAGACCAATTGGCCGTCTACTTGCACAAACATATTCCTTTGTTTATACCTCTATTTTTCTTTTTAGACGCACACCTAGTGAAGTAATTTCAATTTGACAGTTAATAAAAGTGAAGCAAGTGACTGCAACATGCCAAAGATGTTATGAAAATGCCAACTACATACCCTAAACACTACAAAAAAAGACACTTCCGTGATGATACGTGTTTGTCATAGTAGGTCACATTTTCCGTCATGCGTGTACATCCATGACGATTTTATGACAGAATCAAGATAGTCATACATGTGCTGTCATAGAAGTGTTCCATGACATTACCAAAATTATCATCACGGAAGTGTCCACTTCCATGATGATAAATCACGTGTCACAGAAGTGCTTTCGTCAAGGGTGACCGACACGTGGCATCCACCGTAACGGGTCGCCGTTAAGCTATCGGGTCCGGTTTTGGATCCGATAACCCGTTAACAACCCGAACCAATGGGAAATTTCCATGTGTAAAATTTTGATTGGCCGGAGGAAACACGTGCCATCTCGTCAGTGGGTCAGATAGGCGCCTATGATATGTCGACACGTGCGACGGCCCACCACTGGCCCATTTAGCTTACAAAGGCCGGCCCGTTTGACTTGGTCAAAAGTTAGCGGGCTGGCCCATGAAAAGCCTGTTAACGGTCTTTCGCAAGTAGCCCATTTTACGGCCCGGTAACTCATGGCCCGTTAGGGCCTACCCAAAATCGGCCCAACAACGTCATGTGGGCCGTCGAATATAACACCAGCCCGTTTCACTTTTGGCCCATGTATGGCCCATGACGTATTTCGGCCCATATGAGGCCTTCATATCTTTAGGCCCTTTAGAGGCCCACGATGACTCTAGCCCATAATGAACAGTAAATTTGTTTGTACCCATTAATGGCCCATGATTCACATGGGCCGTTTCTAGCCAATGTTAGCTTTCGGCCTACTGATGTCCCAAACATTCTTGGGATCCTTTCCGGCCCTCGATTACTTCTGGCCCGTTACTGGCTTGTTCCCCTAATGGGCCAAATTCGGCCCGTGGCCAGAGTTGGCCCATTTCTGGCCTGTTTCCAGCCCGTCCTATATTCTGGCCCATTAACGACCCGTTATGCCTGTGACAGAATTAAGCCTTTGCTGTCCTCCGGCCTATTAACGGCCCATTACCGTGCTGGGCCGATGTTGACTCATTTATTCGACGGCCTGAGGCCCACCGATTCTACGACCCTGTTGGAGGCCCATTTATCGACGGCTCGTAGGAGGCCCATGGATCCTACGGCCCGTAGCAGGGTCAAGGTTACCACGGTCCGTATATGGCCCATGGTTGTTGCAGCCACTAGCAAACCAGGGAAAAAGAAGACTAGGAAATAAATAAGCCCGAAACTAACGCTAGGCTATTAAGGCGATTGCACAGATTACATCCACTGGGCATCATAGATCGCCACCAGTGCAAATATAGGGAACACCCTACACTATACAAAATGACTTGTTTTTTTCTTCAGCCGGTGGCTGCATGTTAAGAACAAATTTTGTTTCGCAACAAAACAAATTACAACTATAAAACAAAAGGAAGGTTGGCATAAAAGTTAACGGTCTGGCAGATAAATGCACCACCAGAAGTTCAGAAGCTCAGTTCATTTGCCCTGACTATTATGTTTTCATGTTGTATTGTCTGATGGAGCACCATAACCTTTGCCTTCATTTCTCCTAGGCTCCTGAACAACATAGCAAATATCTGATAGTCTGGTTTCAAAACCATGCATATCTTGACGACATCGAACAATGTCTGTCCTTGTTTCACAAAGGGTCTTTGTTAGGGAATGGACTTGTGTTTGGAGCGCAGATATAACATTGTTTTGAGCTTGCATATCCTGATCATGACGCAGTTTGGATGAGGCTGCCTTAACAGCCAACCCAGTATTACGCAGGAACGTGCTTTTGGCACTGTTTGTGGACAGGTACTAACCCACTACAGCAAGAGCTCACATTGCGGTTATAGTTGCCTCGCCACCTGGCGGTTCCACCATTTTTTCCATAGCTTGCTGAAAAGTTGAGTTTTTACATTAGTAGTACCAAAACAGAAGATATTAAGGAGGCAGCAAAACCAAACAAAATAGCTTTGTTCTATATACAGAACTTATTCTGGTGAACCCATGTAAAATGTTAGTTGTATTTTACTACAAAGTACATAATAAAACCAGGTTCCAAACATATGACCATGTACCATGGCGAATGTATTGTGTATTTCTTCACATTGTATTGACAGCTAAGGATAAAGAGACAAAGTTTATAATACGGTAAGCATAGTATGACATCATTCATATCACAAAACAACTGAGAACAGACAAACAGAAAAATGTAACGTTGTGTGGGAAAGTCCAGCATGGAACTAGATTATAGGTCAAGATCAAAGGAACATCACTCCTCTCTTTTAAACCTTGTAAGGTGCAATGATACGCTAAGACAGTTGTGTATAAAATTGAAAAGAGTAATAGACATTGGTTGCATACCATGCAGTTCAAGGCACAAGTCAGAGTAAGTAGTAGTTAAAAGGCATGAGGATTAAGGACTTACAACAACGGCTTTGACTGGTATAGTCATGCCCTTCATCTTCCTGGTGTGACAGTCCTTGAAGATTTCCACAACATTTGGTTCAGGTACTTTTTGGTCCTTACGGGCTTTCCTCTGCATTTGGAAAAAGTCAATATAGATCTGATAATATGGTACAGCGAAAAGAGTGAAACAACAACTAATTACAAGAGCCTCGCAGTGTGCAATATAGCTACGAGACCTGTCGTCTATTGGAATTTCACTTTCGTATGGTTGGCCTTGTTCTTTGAACAGTTCACCTACAAGAAGATAGATTTGTGTGGCACATGCGTAAATAGGACTTCAACATGTGATCTGATCACATATATATAATGTACATGATACTTTGGATCAGATGAGTATTTAATGAGGCCTCTCCAGTCTTCATCCGATATATTTTCCACTGGAGATGTTTGGGCAAGTACACTGTTAGCCTTGCCTTCAAAGTGAGTTTTCCTCAAGTTATACCGATATTGTCACAGAGAAGACTTGAAAACATGGGTGCAAGCTTGTCTGGTTGCATCATCTTGGCTATCCAACTTGAACCTCATCTGTTGAAAATTATGGGAGTCTCGTTATCAGCAACCTAGAAAGTATGGGACAGAGCAAGACGATATTACTAGTTTCCATACATAACCATACTTACAGATAAATGGTCGAGGATGGTGTTGAACTGGGTTTCGTCTTTGTCATTCCTGTACTAAATCCATGTTGGGAGGATACGTACATGACACCTAATGGCAATCGTTGCCTCTGATACTAACTTGGCCGACTCTGTAGCATCATGTGGCCTTTTTAAACCTGCCTCAAAACGGATCTCCATTCTTCCTCCTCTAGATTTAATTAACCTATTGAGCATTATCCCTGATGTTTGTTTCCTCTTGCACCTAGGTGCTAGTCCAACAACGAACATAGGAAGTGTTAGTGTACATCAAACTGTGAGACTACATCTAAAGAACCATGCAACTGTAACTTGACTCCAGCAACTACCTTCTTGCTGCTGAAGCTCACAAAGTTCATCTGATCTTGCCAACTCGTCTTGTGTCAAGAGTGCTTCGGAAGTAGTGTCAGGTGGCAAGGGAGTATGGGAACGTGCTGCTAGCTGAGTTGAGAAACGAGTAACTCGTGCAACTGGTGGTATTGTGGAAGGTGTTGCAACAACTAGGGCTGTCTCTGCTTGTTTGGTGGCAGCTATTGGTTTCTGTTTGGCTTGTTCTGCAGCTCGTGTAGCACGGGATACCCTGTTTGTACAATTTTCTGCTAGAGTTTGACCTTCTATTGCACCATTAGTACTAGCAGAATCTGCAGGATTCTTCCGCTTCCTATTCTGTGTGTCCTTAGTACTAACACCATCCCCGATCATTCCGTGCTCCTTCCTCTTTTTCTGTGACATGTTAAGTCAAGCCAACAAGAAAAAGGAATAACAATTTAGTTCTTCAGAACAAATTGATGCGTGATACAGACGACCTGAACTTTTATGTTAGACAACCAAATAATAGGTGGATGTAATGTGTACGAAAAACAGGACGACATGAGATAACCAGAACTATGACGTGTAAACTGAGCAGAAGACATTTCACTAACTTAGAAGCAATGCAATGGAAGGTAGACACCATATGAAAGATGCTACAAATATCGCTCTGCCAAGTTAACAGTGTCTCGTCATAACTGGCGTTTAAACAAATGTGAAGCAGTACAAGAAATAAATCATATGCAATATGCAAACAACATCACACTTATGATGTGTAAACTAAGGAGAAGGCATTTCAACAAATTAGAAGCAATGAGAGCTAGACACCATATGAAAGATGCAACGGATATCACTCTACCAAGTTAAAATTGTCTCATCATAAGTGCCATTTCAACAAATTAGAAGTAGTACAAGCTAGAAAAGAATGCAAGATGTAACCTATATGACACTCCCAAGTCAAACGTGTCTTATGATAAGTGATTGTTGCAGGTTACACAATGGTAGTACTTTGATGTAAGAACATGGTGTGATAGACAGATATTGTACGTTCTAGAAACAGGAACACGTGTCTTATTGACAAGTATAATGTGTAAAGTAAGCAGATGGAATTCAACAAAATTAGAATCAATACAAGCTAGACATCATACATCACATGCAACCAAATATAACAATGCCAAGTTAGAGGGAGCGCCTGTGCTGGTGCACTAGGGGAGACGTGCTCATCATCAACATAGCTATGTTGAGTGTCTATGCATGTGTTGTCTTGCAAATCATCTTGGGGGGTTGGAGGAGTAGAATATGTAGAGGCCCTCCGTTTGGAAAGGGCACCTTTATCTACTGCCTTGCTAACTTCCTTTTGCTTTATTGATTTTGAATTGTCAAGTAAAACCGACAAGAAAAAGCAATAAAATTCACTCTTCAGAACTCATTCGTGCATGATACTGACAATCACTACTTTGATGTAAGGCAAACACATGATACCAGGATGGAATATGTACGAAAAACAGGACAGCATGGCATATTTACAACTGTTTGTGTAAACTAAGTAGAATCCATTTCAACAAAAGCAATGCAAGCTAGACACCACATGAAAGATGCAACCAATATGACTCTGCCAAGTCAAAAGCATCCCATCATAAATGGCATTTCAACAAATTAGAAGCAACGCATGCTATAAATCATATGAAAGATGCAACTAATATCGCACTACATATACTAAAGGTGTCTCGCTATATTGATTGATGCGGGATACAAAAAAACAATAGTTTTATGTAAGGTGAAAGGGCTGGTTATCGACTAGAGGGCGGGTGAATAGGCGATTTTTATGAAAGTCTTCAAAACGTGGGAGTTTCGAAGACAAACAATAGAAATGACACTATTCGTATGCAGCGGAAGGTACACTACACTAGACAAGCCATAGTCAAGTATTCAATAAAGTGAAAGCACGAAGACTAATAGCAGCTAGGTAGTAAAGATTAGGATGAAAGATAGTATGAAGCCAATCAGAAAAGGTAGTCACATAGTGAAGTCAAACAGATAATGCAAGCAGGCAATGACTTCACGAAGACAAACTGTAAGTAGAGAGAAGGGAGAGATAGAACCAGTAGCTTCAGGAGGACAGGGATTTTTTTGACCAGTTCCAGTTGATGTGACAACTGTACGTCTGGTTAGGGAGGCTGAGATTCAACTCAGAAGACCACATCTTCACCTTATTCCCTTGAGCTAAGGACACCTAGTCCCTGCCCAATCACTCTAGTAAGTCTTCAAGGTAGACTTCCAAACCTTCACAGACTTCGTTCACCGGTAATCCACAATGACTCTTGGATGCTCAGAACGTGATGCCTAACCGGCTAGAGGATTCATAGTACTCAAGTGTAACAAGTCTTCAGATCACGTGGATAAAAAGTCTTCACTGATTCCAAACACTCTTTTGGGCTCTGGGTTGTTTGGGCTTAGTCCTCGCAAGGATTCTCTCTTGAAAGCTTCGGCGGTGGGTTGCTCTCAAACGACAAAAGCCGTGTACTAACTCTGAGCAGCCACCAATTTATGGTGTAGGGGGTGGCCTATTTATAGCCACTGGGCAACCCGACCTGATTTGTCCGAAATGACCCTCGGTCACTAAGGAACTGACACGTGTTGCAACGGTTAGATTTCAAACACACGCGGCAGCTTGACTTAGGCTACAAGTAAAGCTGACTCATCCGACTCTGGATAAGATTTGCTCTCATTGTCTTCGCTCGATGACACAGGATTTGGTTGAGCATCACTTCAGCCACTTTGACTTTGTTCACTTAGACCCCACTTAATAGTGGGGTGGTTCCTATGACTCAACAAAGAAGAAAAGGAAACAATGAAACAACTAAGTCTTCGCGCTCCATAGTCTTCACTCGATGCCTTCTCATATCATAGTCTTCACCGTGAATAGCTTCACAGACCACCATTGTCTTAAATGTCTTCACACATTTTTAGGGGTCATCTCCGGTAGGTAAACCGAATCAATGATGGACTACTACTTGTGTTATCCTGCAATTCTCACAAACGCATTAGTCCCTCAACCGGGTTTGTCGTTAATACTCCAAAACCAACTAGGGGTGGCACTAGATGCACTTACAATCTCCCCCTTTTTGGTGATTGATGAAAAACTGGTTGAAGTTTTCAACGGGGATAAAAGTATGTGAAATTGTAAAGGATTAAGATATTGTCTTCATAGGTGGCAAAAAGGCTCCCCCTGAAGATGTGCATATAAATGTTTTGCTTTGGAATGCAAATGCACATGGCATGTTGTACTTGTGGAGATCCTCTTCACCATATGAAGACAATACATCATGCATGAACAAATATACAGGAATAATGACATGCATAATGAAAAATGGACGTCTGCGAAATGACTTCATGCAGAATTTATCATTGCACATGCGGAATTTATCGTCGCATCATAGAATAGCAAAAAAAGTAGCAGACGACCATCAAGTTTAAGTGTTACAACTCAAAGAACCAAATGTATCAAAAGCGAGAGTTGAAAGCACTAGGCAAAAGTATATCAACCACTCATATGGACCCGCTTGAAGAGTATCAACATATGCTTCTCCCCCTTTTGTCAGTAAGGACCAAAAAGGTTTGAAGACGTAGTCTCTACTCGTTCCCATGAGGAGTAGGTGAAGCAGCAGGGTCGTCGTTGAAGTTTGGTGGTGCAGAAGAACTTGGTGCAGTGTCGATACGCGCTGAGGTTGGAGGTGGTGAGGTAGCATCATCTGCATCCTCCAAGACTCTGGCATTTACAGTTGCTGCGGAGGAGGAGTACTCTGAATCTTCAAGAGACGGGGTTCGATGCAAGACATCATTCCTAGGAGGAGTGGAGTCGAACTTGAATCTCTCGGTGAAGCCATCGTCTTGAAGATCAGCTTCAGCACTTAGCAATGTCAAACTCTTCCAGGACCTCCGACAGGTTTCATGAGTGACAAAGGCATTCTTGGTGGCAAGATTGCGAATGCGATTGACATCCACCAAGAGGCTTTGCATTTGACGCTTTATCAAGTAGTGATGCTTGTCGTGTTTCTGATGCAAGGCCACGAGAAGCTCTCGGTCATTGAGCACACGAGATCTCTTCCGAGGCCTTGGAGCAATAGTGTTTTCTGTGGCTTCAGTGCGTGCACGGCGAGTGTTGTCGGCCAGCGGATAAACACCAGAAGCAACCTGAACACCTTCAACATGCTGGGATAAACTCTGAGGATCTGCATTGTGAACATATAGTGCTTCCTTGGCAGGCTCTGGTTAGATTGCTTCGACGGACATATCAACCTCTGGCAGAAATATGAGATGATTGCATGCAGAGGGCTGATAGTCAACAACAGAGTGAAGCTTTATCAGTCGCATAATCCAAGGAGCATAGAATTTCAGACCAAATATGTCTGAGCCAGATGCAGCAAATTGGCAAATGAAGAAGTCCTGAGCATTGAAGCTAATGCCATTGAAAATATAGAAGACCAATGTCTTCATTGCCCCTTCTAGCTTTGCTGAGGAAGAATGTCCTTTGATTGGCCATAGAGTTCGCCTGATAATGTGATAGATGGTGCGGGGCAGATACTCTAGGTCTTCAACAAAGAAATCTTTGGGATATTCAGCATCCTGTGGCAGTGGCTTCATCATGCTCAGCATTTTGCTCATGGTGGGCTCTGGCTTCTGAAAGATGCTCTCCAATGCATTGCGGTGAAGCTAACAACCAGGTTCATAGAGATCACCTGGAGTGGACAGGCCAGTGAGCTCAATGAGGTCAAGAGCTTTAGCTTCATGATGGACATTTCCTGTCATCCACTCAAGGACCCATGTCTTCGGATCCCTGTTGTAGCTGCGAATGTGGAGGGTTGCATAGAATTGCAGCAGAAGCTCTTCATTCCAATGTTCCTTGTCGGTAACAAACTGCAGAAGGCCACCATCTCAAAAACAGTCATGGGCTTCTTCTAAGCAGGGCAGACCAGCAATGGCTTCGGAGTCCAGACGCATATGAGGAAATATGCGCTCTTGATTGTATAGAATACAGGAGTAGTAGTTGCGCTGCTGATAACTCCAGAACCGATCAGATAATATTCTTGGCTTGGAATATGAGTTATTGGCGTTATCGAAGAAGGTGTTGTGTGCAATGAAGCCGTTGACATTGAACGATCCTGGTGTAGATGTAGTACCTGGAAACCTTGGCAGCCTTGGTTTTGGCTTTTGAACCTGAGGCATGTGCTCCACATGATAGTCAAACTGAGGTCCGGGAGTAGGCGGAGGAACTAGAACTGGCCATCTGATAGTGAAAGCTCGCCTTGGTAGAATGCTTGCTCAATGGTGTGGGGCCTTGGAGGCGGAACAGGAGCAGTGGCATTAGCAGAGGCGTCAGGCTGCACATTTGTTGTAGGTGAATCATTGGCTTCATGCACAGTGTTCATTGCAGGCGCCACATTGTCTTCAGCCATGACAACGTCATTGGCTTCAGTATTGCTATTGGTGGTCGCCTCAGGATTCTCAACCTTCACTTCAGTAGCTGGAGGGTCGGGCACAGACACGTTCTCCTCGAGAACAACTTCTTGGTTGGTAGGGGGAGTAGCAACACGCTCTTCTTCTTGTCTTTCATCGGCTGATGCAACCGGATTGTCTTCAGAAACATTGGCTTCAGACGAGGGAACCGTCACAGAGGGATTTTCTTCAGTGAACACTTGATGTGCCACTGAGCTGGATTGGTTTGAATCTTCCTCTGTGATGGTTGTCATGGAGACTGATGGCCTTAGTCCTTTGTGAAGCCGTTGGAACACAGGCGACGCTTTTGGTGACGGTGTAGTCTCCATGTAGTTGTCATCATTCACAACTGGGCTGGTGACTTGCGCTGGTGAAGGATGGGGTGTACTTGGTGAGTCTTGGTTTGGTGGTTGGGGGCGATCAACCCATGAGGCATCCTGGGAGATTAGCGTCAAAGGACGACCAATACTGATGAGCTCGCTATTCGTGAGAATAGGCGATGATACTGTTGGGCGCTTAATCTGAGGAAGGACTTCATCATCATCTACATTGTCGTGGGGACCAATGTCTTCAGCCGTGATGGGTTAACGGCTGGATCTTCTTCAGCTTCAGGAGCCTATGTGGAAGCAGACTCATGAACTATCAACTGACGCTCTTGATTTGCACGTGCAGGATGAGCAAAAGCAATGGGCTCGACAACAAGGGGATCTTTGGGGAGAAGCCCGATCTCTCTTCTTAGTCTTTCTCTTCTTGGTGGGTGGTGCATCATTAGTGGTGTTCTTGAGCTTGCGCTTTCTGGCTTCGGCTTCAGCTGCTTGGTTTTCTTCTGTTCTGAAGCCACTGTGGGGACCTTAGGCTTCGAGTCTGTCATGCTGGCAAGGAAAACAATGTGAGGTTCTTCCCTCCTTGGAGCTTCAATTTGGGCCATAGTAGGCTTCTTCGTCTTCTTGGCAGCCAGCTTGGGGTCGATGTCGGGACGCCCAAGCGCCTTGCGCTTCTCAGCTTCATTGTAAGCTTGAACACACTTGGCAGCAAGATTCTTCATGCGCTCTCGTGAACCTTTGGCTTCTTCGCGCTTCTTGCGAAATGCCTCCTTGAGGTCATGCAACATCACCTTGAAGTTTTGAACATCAGCCACGCTGAGCTTGGCCACATGCTTCTTGAACTGCTCTTTCTCATAGTCAATCTTGTTCTTCAATTCAACAATTCAATGAGCCAGAGCCAGCTCAGGAGCAATTGTGCCTTGGAAGGTGATGCTGATGCCAATCGGGAGCTGAAGATCATCAAAGCTAAGATTTGGGTTGTCAAACCACTCATCAATGAAGTTGTCCAGAATGTTCCCATCAAAGAGGGGCAGATCATTGAAGATCTCCGCCTCTTGCTTGCTCTTAATCAGCTGCTCAAGAGCATCATCACCGCACTCACAACGGCATCAGGTGTCAGGGCTTGACCAGAACTTTGAACATCTTTCTTCTGAGTCTTCTCCTTCTTCTTGGAGATGCGAGAGAGATCTTCAGAAGTGTTACTTGGAGCAGGAGGGACAGTTGTCAATGGCTTCACTCGAGAAGCTTTTGGAGCAGCAGTTGGTTTTGAAGCCTTAGCTTTCTTTTTCTTTTGTGGCTTAGGAGGAGGAGCTGGAGCATCATCAGTGTCAGCATCATCACCAGAATGATCCACTTTTGCACCTTGGATGGCAATGTGCGTAATGAGGCCTGCAAGGTTGTAGAAGGGGCCGATCCTGTTTTCATTGGCTTCACGGGTCCCATCTTCCCGAGGAGCAGACGGACCAGGGTTGAAGTCAAGGCCGAATTCCTTGTTGTTGTTTACAGCAGAGTCTTTGGCGAACTAGTAGTTGTGCTTGAACAGATTGTCTTCACGGCACCACAGCAGAGAAGAGGGGTCAGCGTTCTCTGGCTGTGGTCCGCACACCATGCATGGATAGAAACCTTGCTCAATAGCTTCAGCCTGGGTCCTGGGAGGAATATTTTTGTACAGTATATCACCCCAGGGTCCCTTGATGGCATTCTTCTCTGCATACTCTTCTGTGACGAAACGGTACTTGAACCATTCCTCTGCCCAATATCTTCGAATCCATTGGATTCGATTCTTGCGTCCTGTATAGGTTTCCTCTGGGTCTATTTTGTATAGCTCGTGCAAATCTGGAGGCAAATCCTTGGAAGTGTTCCCATGGCGCTGTCTGCCACCCTTTCTTGTTGATTTCTTAGTAGCCATGAATCTTATCCTGAAAGGCCTCAGTACTTGCAAAGGCTTCTGTCGGCTGGTCAGACAAGAACTGGCTTTAGGAGAATTTATGTGACTCTGTAAGAATTCTGCAAACGAATGCAGACTATGAGAACCAAGGGATTCTCCCATGGACATGTACCTGTGACAGCATTAGAGGTGCGAGGGAAGGGGAAGAGGTCATATGCATTCTCAGAAGATTTTGAAGATAAATCAGTTTGAAGACATTGACCTCATAACGCGAAGACATTCGCTTATTTGATGTGAGTTGGTTCCAGATTTGTACGAATCGAAGAATAAGTACAAGTGAGGAATCTAACTTGTAAAGAAGCATAAGTGAATAGACTAGGCATTGTATGAGATGCAGAAGGAGATAGATTCAATTTTGGAGATCTAGAAACCACTTTTGGTAAAGAAGGATGAATCTATCAGATCGGAAAAACGGTAAAAAGTGAATTTTAATTACCACACAAAGAACTGCTAGACGGAGCGAAGCTGGAGGCCGAGTAGTTCGATCTTCCGTGCCCTAACTTGGTGACGGAGGACACTTACAGCGACGATGGAGAGGACGAGGTCCACGGCCGGCGTGAGGACGGCGTCGGAAAAGTCGCGGCAGCTAAGCGCTTCATCGCCAGCGTCATCGAGCGCTAGCAGAGGCACTAGGGTTTGCGAGAGGTGGCGAGGTGGAAGAAGAATTTTTGACCGAGATGTGACGGGTATTTATAAGGAAAGGGACAGCACATCGCAATTACACAGGTGCCCTGGCGGTTCACATCTGAAGGGCACGTGGCAAGCATGCAACACCTTGGAAGTTGTTCCATGTTCCCACGCACGCCTGGATTGCCAGGGTGGTCGTTCCAAATTCTTCGGCTTTCAGGCAAAAAGGATATAGCATTAAAAATAGATATAAATGTTTGTCAGATTGACTTCAACTGACAAGGTCTCAGTGAAGACAATCGACAGTTTTCAATAGAATGCCTATGATTTGGACAAACAGAGTTGAGGTAGAAGCATAGATAGGTTAGTTTCCGATCACATTCACTTAGTTCAAAAGATTCAAAATGAAGTCATAGCTATAAGTGAATGTTGTAGAGGATAGAACACAAATATGTATATAACTAGTATAAGGCCAAATCAACCAAATGAAGATAAACTTGAATGTAAGCCAGGTATGAAGATAAATCAGATATGAAGACTTTGCAAATATGACACCAAGATAAACACGTCAAAGAAAAGTTTGGTGGTGGCGTTACCCACCGCATAGGAAGTATTAGACCGAGACACGGCGCACAATTATCGTGGCGCTCTGAAGTCAAATTCAGCATTAATGTATTCACACTTAGAGTGTATGTCTTCATTGATTGAAGATATACATTACTTCGTGTGTTGCACATCTAAGTCATCAAAATGCATAAGTGTTAGGATGTGTGCCTAATCACAGGACATTTGAGGATTCCAAGATATTTAGCTCACACTGCAACTTGCAAAAACTTTTCTCATCCAAGGGCTTTGGGAAGATATCAGCCAACTGCTCTTCTGTCTTGACATGAATGATATCAATATCTTCCTTCATAACATGATCTCTGAGAAAGTGACGATGAATTTCAATGTGCTTTGTCTTCGAGTGTTGAACTGGGTTGTTGGCAATCTTGATGGCACTATCATTGTCGCAGTAGAGAGGCACATTCTTCAGATGGATACCATAGTCCTTGTGAGTTTGCTTCATCCAGAAAAGCTGAGAACAGCAAGATCCAGCATCAATGTATTCAGATTTAGCAGTGGAGAGAGATACACAGTTCTGCTTCTTTGAAGACCAACAGACAAGAGATCATCCCAGAAAGTGACATGTGCCTAATGTGGACTTGTGATCAACCTTGTCACCAGCATAATTAGCATCTGAGAATCCAACTAGATCAAACTCTGAGCCCTTTGGATACCATAATCCTAATGTTGGGGTGTAAGCCAAATATCGAAGAATTCGCTTCACTGCTAAGTGATGCAATTCCTTTGGTGCTGCTTGGAATCGGGCACACATGCAAACACTAAGCATTATATCTGTCTTAGATGCACATAAATAAAGCAAAGAACCAATCATGGAGCGGTATACCTTTTGATCGAACTCTTTACCATTGTCGTTGGGACCCAGATGACTTTAGGTTGGCATTGGCGTCGTGTATCCTTTGCAGTCTTGCATTCCAAACTTCTTCAGGCAATCTTTGAGGTATTTTTCTTGAGATATGAAGATGTTGTTGCGTTGCTGATGAATTTGGAGACCCAGAAAGAACTTCAGCTCGCCCATCATGGACATCTGATATTGCTCTTGCATCATGTGATCAAACTCATCACTATATTTCTTGTTGGTGCAGCCAAAGATAATGTCATCCACATAGATTTGGCACACAAACAGTTCACCATCATATGTCTTCGTGAAGAGTGTAGGATCTAGTGAACCAGGTTTGAAGCCTTTGCTCTTCAGAAAGTCTTTGAGCGTATCATACCAAGCACGAGGGGCTTGTTTGAGGCCATATAGTGCCTTGTTGAGCTTGTATACAATATCATGATGCTTTGGATCTTCAAAGCCTGGAGGTTGTGCGACATATACTTCTTCCTCTATCTTTCCATTGAGAAAAGCACTCTTCACATCCATTTGACACAGAAGGATGTTGTGATGATTTACATAGGCTAGCAGTATGCGAATGGATTCAAGCCTTGCCACGGAGCAAATGTTTCATCGAAGTCAATTCCTTCCACTTGAGTGTAACCTTGTGCAACGAGACGAGCCTTGTTTCTGACCACTTGACCATGCTCATCTTGCTTGTTGCAATATATCCATTTGGTGCCAATAATATTGTGCTTCTGAGGATCAGGACGCTTGACCAATTCCCACACATAATTCAGCTTGAACTGTTGAAGCTCTTCTTGCATAGCTTGAATCCATTCAGGTTCCATGAAGGCTTCATCGACTTTCTTGGGTTCAGAGATTGAGACGAATGCAAAGTGCCCATAGAAATTAGTTAGCTGTGTTGCTCTTTGAGTTGCTTTTGAACAAGTGAGTGGACCAGGTGCATTCAAGATGTCAATTATCTTCTCAATCTGTACTTCATTTGCAACACAAGGATGAATAGGACAAAGATTTGGCTCTTGCTGATCAATGTCATCATTTGGGGGATTGTCTTTAGGCTGATCATTGTCTTCAGGTTGATTAGGTGTAGAAATGATAAGCTCTTCTTCAGTCTGATTCTCAAAAGGCATGATCTCTCCAATTCCCATCTGCTTGATTGATTCACTTGGAGGTACTTCATCTAGCACATTTGGCAGGTGCTCTCTTTGCGAGCCGTCAGTCCATCGAACCGCACATCCACAGTTTCAACCACTTTATAGTGAAAGAGGTTTAAGACTCTGTAGGAGTGCAAATCCTTTCTATAACCAAGCATAAAACCTTCATGTGCTTTCGGTGCAAATTTTGACGTGTGATGTGGATCCTTGATCCAGCACCTAGCACCAAATACTCTGAAGTAGCTTACATTTGGCTTCTTACCAGTTAGAAGTTCATAGGATGTTTTCTTCAGAAGCTTGTGAAGATAAACATGGTTGATGATGTGGCAAGCAGTGTCAATGGCTTCAGGCCAGAACTTCCGTGGAGTCTTGTACTCATCAAGTATCGTTCGGGCCATCTCAATGAGAGTTCTGTTCTTGCGCTCTGCGATGCCATTCTGCTGAGGTGTATAAGGAGCAGAGAACTCACGAGTGATACCCAGAGTATCCAGATAGAGGTCGATGCCGGTGTTCTTGAACCCAGTGCCATTGTCGCTTCTGATGTGCTTGATCTTGATGCCATAGTTCGTCATGGCACGGTTGGCAAAGCGTCTGAAGACATCCTGCACTTCAGTCTTGTAGAGGATTATATGCAACAAAGTATATCTAGAGTAATCATCAACAATGACAAAGCCATAGAGGCAAGCAATAGCAGTGAGAGTAGAGTAGTGAGTAGGGCTGAATAAGTCCATGTGGAGCAGCTCGAAGGGTTGAGATGTAGTCATGATTGTCTTCGAGGGATGCTTGGCCCTGGTCATCTTTCCAGCTTCACAGTCGCCACACACATGGTCCTTCTTGAACTTGACGCCTTCGATGCCGACGAAATGCTTCTTCTTCGCGGGAGTGTGCAAGTTCTTCATGCCAACATGTCCTAGCCTTCGATGCCAAAGCCAGCATTCTAAAGCCTTTGCTAGAAGACATACGGCCATCTGAGGTCCTGCTGAGAAATCTACCATATATATAGATCATCTCTCTGATACCCTTCAAAGACTAGAGACTTGTCAGATTCCATTAGTACAAGGCATCGATATTTTCCAAATAGCACAATCATGTTCAAGTCACAAAGCATTGAGACAGACATTAAGTTGAAACCAAGGGATTCAACAAGCATCACTTTATCCATGTGCTGATCCTTTGATATTGCAACTCTGCCTAGACCCAATACCTTGCTTTTACCAGTGTCAGCAAATGTGATGTGACTCTTGTCTGATGGACGTAGCGTTGAATCCATCAGAAGACTTCGATCGCCAGTCATGTGGTTAGTGCATCCACTGTCCATAATCCATTCTGAAGTACGAGGTGTCATAGCCTACAGTGCAGTTTGGGGATAGGCTTCACCAAGCGAGTTGTGAAGCATAAGCATTTGACGAACAAGTGGAACATGAAATTTTATCTTGCGCCCCACAAGATGTTTAAGGTCCCCAGCATTAGTTTTGGACGTCTTTGATTTCCTGCTGGAGACCTTTCCCTGCAAAAGAGAGTTAAGTTTTCTTAACCACCCACATTTTCAGGGGTGTCTTAGAAGCAATGAGTCTAAGTGCAGCATCTGAGAATTTCGGCTTTGGAGCCCTACTAAATAGCCTTGCAGGAGGTGAATAATACTCATAGGAATAAGCAGAAAAGTTCTTTGTTCTATGAACATAGCGGTTTGAGGAAACACGCTCATATTCATGGGTCTGAGTATGATTTCCCTGCAAAACATTGGCGTTAGGGTGACTCAGATGAGTCCTCGGTCCGTATGAAGCTTCTGGACCATATGAAGCCTTTGGTATGGGATTTGTCTTCTTCACAGGTGGTGTCATGATGAAATTCACTGGAAGATTCTCAAGACAACTTTTGGGAACCCATATCTTCTTCATAGGTGGCCCATTCCTGCAGTTAGTACCAATATACCTGGCAAACACTTCACCATTCTGATTCTTAAATAGTTTATAGTTTGCATCAAAGGATTCATCAATGATAATGGGGTTAGCACAAGTGAAACCAGACAAGGTGGATGGATCTACTGAAGGTTCCTTTGCAGCAACCCATGTGGTATCGGGGTACTGCTGAGGCTTCCAGTACGACCCATCAACATTCATTTTCCTCTCGAACCCAACACCCTCTTTCCTAGGGTTTCGGTTCAGAATCTGCTTTTTGAGGACATCACATAATGTCTGATGCCCTTTGAGACTTTTGTACATCCCTGTCTCAAGCAGTGTCTTCAACCTAGCATTCTCATCAGCAATAGCAGTGGTATCCTCAACAGAGGGGTTAGTTACCACATCAGCAGTTGAAGATATTGCAACAGTAGCAGCAGTAGAACATTCAGCAATAGAAGCAGCGTTATCATGCTCAATGCATTTTAGGCATGGTGGTTCAAATCCTTCCTGAGCGGGACTGATCTATTGAGCGCGAAGTGACTCATTCTCCTTTTGAAGATCTTCAAGATACAATCTCAATTTCTCAAGTTCCTACTTCCTTTGAATATAATCATAGGAAAGCTTTTCATGAGAAGTTGAGAGTGATTCATGTCGACCTTCAAGTTCCTAGTACTTAACATGAAGATTTTTTATGTCTTCAATTAAGGACTGAGACTTGGTCATTTCCGCGTTCAATAGGTCATCGCTTTTGTAACAGTTTTTGAGTATGTTCCATAGCTTTCTGTTGTTCAGCTGCAATTTTAGCAAGTGTTTTGTAACTAGGTTTGGATTCACCATCAGAGTCATCTTCACTTGATGTTTGAAAGTAAGCATCACGTGATTTTACCTTGGCACCACATGCCATGAAGCAGTAGGTGGGAGGCGAGTCGTCCTTGTCATTATCATCAGTGTTGGTGACGGAGCCATTGTCTTCGGTGTTGAAGATGGACTTGGCGACATAGGCTGTAGCTAGAGCCAGACTCGCGGCACCAGAGTCAGACTCCTCCTCAGACTCCACCTCCGCCTACTCAGAAGTTGACTCCTCCTCTGAATCCATTTCCTTGCCAACAAAAGCACGAGCCTTGCCAGATGAGCTCTTCTTGTGTGATGAAGACTTGGAAGAAGACTTGGAAGAAGACTTGGAAGAATACTTTGAGGATTTCTTCTTCTTGTTGTCATCAGAATCATATTCTTTGCTCTTCTTCTTCTTCTTCTCATTGTCCCACTGTGGACACTCAGAGATGTAGTGACCAGGTTTCTTGCACTTGTGACAGGTTCTCTTCTTGTGGTCATAGGCAGAAGCTTCATCATTCCTTGAGCTGGATCGTGAAGACTTTTTGAAGCCTTTCTTCTTGGTGAATTTCTAGAACTTCTTCACAAGCATAACAAGCTCCTTTCCAGTGTCTTCAGGATCACCAGAACTGCAGTCAGATTCTTCTTCAGATGAGGAAGCAGCAGCCTTTGCCTTCAAAGCGCGAGTTCGGCCATAGTTGGGGCCATAGATATCTCGTTTCTCAGATAGCTGGTACTCATGTGTGTTGAGCCTCTCAAGTATGTCAGACGGATCGAGAGACTTGAAATCAGGGCATTCTTGTATCATTAGGGCTAAGGTGTCAAATGAGCTATCAAGAGATCTCAGTAGTGTCTTCAGTATCTCATGCTTCATGATCTCAGTGGCACCGAGTTCTTGGAGCTCATTTGTGATATTAGTGAGGCGATCAAACGTGATCTGGACATTCTCGTTGTCGTGTCTCTTGAAGCGGTTGAAGAGGTTGCAGAGAGTACTGATCCGTTGATCTCGCTGAGTTGAGACACCTTCATTGACCTTGGAGAGCCAGTCCCAGACTAGCTTCGACATTTACAAAGCACTCACACAGCCATACTGTCCTTTGGTAAGGTGACCACAGATGATGTTCTTGGCGGTAGAGTCCAGTTGAATAAACTTCTTGACATTAGTAGGGGTGACACCTTCACCAGTCTTGGGAACGCCGTTCTTGACAACATACCATAGATCGACATCAATGGCTTCAAGATGCATGTGCATCCTATTCTTCCAGTAGGGATATTCAGTGCCATCGAAGATGGGGCACGCAGCGGAGACTTTGATTATCCCTGCAGTCGACATAGCTGAAACTCCAGGTGGTTAAACCGAATCACACAGAACAAGGGAGTACCTTGCTCTAATACCAATTGAAAGGGATAGTTATCGACTAGAGGGGGGTGAATAGGCGATTTTTATGAAAGTCTTCAAAACGTGGGAGTTCCAAAGACAAACAATAGAAATGACACTATTCGTATGCAATGGAAGGTTGACTACACTAGACAAGCCATAGTCAAGTATTCAATGAAGTGAAAGCACGAAGACTAATAGCAGCTAGGTAGTAAAGATCAGGATGAAAGATAGTATGAAGCCAATCAGAATAGGTAGTCACACAGTGAAGTCAAACAGATAATGCAAGCAGGCAATGACTTCACGAAGACAAACTGTAAGTAGAGAGAAGGGAGAGATAGAACCAGTAGCTTCAGGAGGACAGGGATTTGTTTAACCAGTTCCAGTTGCTGTGACAATTGTACGTCTGGTTAGGGAGGCTGAGATTCAACTTAGAAGACCGCATCTTCACCTTATTCCCCTTGATCTAAGGACACCTAGTCCCCACCCAATCACTCTGGTAAGCCTTCAAGGTAGACTTCCGAACCTTCACAGACTTCGTTCACCGGCAATCCACAATGACTCTTGGATGCTCAGAACATGACGCCTAACTGGCTGGAGGATTCACAGTCCTCAAGTGTAACAAGTCTTCAGATCACGCGGACAGAAAGACTTCAGTGATGCCAAACACTCTTTTGGGCTCTGGGTGGTTTGGGCTTAGTCCTCGCAAGGATTCTCTCTCGGGCTGCTTCACCAGCATCGTGGCTTTTTAGTTGGCTTCCAGGTGATGCCTATCTGTGATAGGCTTGTCACTAGCTCGGCCAGTGCCCTGAGTAGCTATTTGTCTTCTGGTGCTCACGGGATGGTGGTTCATGTAAAAAATATCTTTCCTTATCTTAATAAAGACCGACTTTGGCCTTTCGAATACAAGCTAGACACCATATGCAACATGCAACCACATATGACACCACGAAGTTAAAGCAAGTACCTAGGATGGTGGTTCATTGCGAGCGAGGTCATCAACTCCAGAGCTACGTTTACCGTCTCCATCTGCTCACACTGCACCCTTTATAAGGCTGAAATGTGTCTGGCCTATCCGCGTATGATGCTGGAGCGACTTCTCTCTTTTCTTTTCTGCTTCTCTCAAGGCAGCAGAACCTGAAATACCCTTGCATAAAAAAACTATAGTGAGAGTATGGGTGAAGTGTGTGCAGAACTAGTGCACTGTAAAAGTAGCAGATAGCAGGTGGCTGAAAAATAAATGACAAAGACATATGATAGCTCTACAACATTGCATGGCAAACAAAATTAGATTCTACTCCATATGATTTTGTAATATATGAGCACAGGAAATGCAGGTACTCCTCCAGCACACCACCACTTGTGGTCCTATCAAGATAACAAATGACTAAAAATAAATAGGTTAGTCGATTTTTTATGAACCATCCGATCTATAAGGAACGGGCAGATGGCCTTCGTCTACCTCCCGCCAGTCACTGTTGACGATCTTTCTCGAACCGCCAGCGACCACTGGCCCAGCCCCTGCCTCCGCCTCCCCGCCCTCCCCTCGACCTCACACCATCGCCGTGCTTGGCAGCGCCCCAGGCCATCCCTTTAATCCCGGCCTACCTCCAAATCGGGCGCCAGTAGCTCTAGGCCCCACACCCCCATAACATAAACACCGAGGCACTGCTTCCCCGACGTAATAGGCAGACTAGCACCTGTTACGTCGGGGAATGCTTCCGTTAATTGGAAATCAACTGACCAGGAATTGAAATCCAGGGGGGACGGACCTCTAGCTAAGGTGAAATAGTATATGAGGAGAAACCTTGTGCATCATGAGTTACTAGGAACATCTAGTATCAAGAAGAAGCGGTCAACTAGTGTCTTATGTGGGATGAATATCATGCAAGCAGACATGTATGATTTGCACGAATAAGGGAAGAGAAGTACCATTTCTGGTTGCCAGTGTGGCCTCCTCCATATGTCGCACTAATCATCTTCTTTTTGCCGGGGGAACCAATGTTTTGGAGGAGGGTGCAGGCTTGGACAAACCCATGGCCAAATTGTTGACTGTGTTGCCGTGGCCGTATGTCGGCAGAGGGGAAGCAGATCCGAGGCGGCGAACGACGGCGTAGCAGAAACAGCTCCCGTGCGGTGGACGGTGGCGAAGTTGGAGCGGTGGCGGTGAGGCGCAGGACGGCGTGGTTGAACTGGCTCGGGTACGGATGGCTCGGCCTCGGCTTAAACTACTAGCCGTGGAGGGCGTTGCGGTTGAGGTTGCGGTGGACGACGATGTCGGGGTATCGGCTCCGGCGTGATGGAGGAGGGCGGCGGTTGATGGGTGGGATGGGGTGGCGGACGGAGGATGCCAGGGTTTCGTGGTTGGTGGAGAGGTAGTTTTGGCGCCCATAGAGTACGAATGGGGAATCGGACAGGGGGCGGGGGTGGGGGGAGCTAAGGGAGAACCATGTTTCGGTCTGGGAAGAGCTTGTTTTTGGCTTTTTTGAACAGATGGGACGCGCTTGTTTGAAATTTGGGGAAAGTACAAACTTTGCCCCCCTCTTAAATTTTGGACAAACTATGGGTCGGGGTAGGATGGTAATCCCAGGTGTCCCAAATAGTGGGCGGGAGCGATTTCGGTCGCGCGCATGTGTGCTTAGGTGGCCATGGTGTATGAATGTTTTTCGGAGGCGGTAGTGTGGCATTTAGATGAAGCTACAAACCTACCCCGGTTTAGACCTTTGGACGTCGGGCTGGTAGGTTTCACGAGTCGGAGCTAGAAAAGTAATTTCCTTCTACTACTAAACATTGGTCTCACACGGTTTCGGGCGAGTAGAGGCTCTTTTGGCGCTTCGTTCGAAATTTTGAAATAGAAGCATTCATGTTTAGAGTACTCTTGAACTTTGAGGATTGACCTAAATAGACAACGTTAAATTTGACCTTGTATGTTTGAAAACCTCATTAAATTATCCACTTCTTTTTAAAATTTTGACACTTGAAAATCCTATAACTACGATTATTTTGGAACGGAGGAGCTAAATTTGAATCTATTTTGTACACGACTATATATGCTATTATGTACAAAATAGGAGCAAAGATTGGTGCCCTCATAATTTAGGTATGATTTACAAAGGCCATGATATTGAATTCAAATAATTGAATGGAATTCATGTTGAATTTGATTTTTTTAAAACCACCTTAAGTTGATTTCAAATGTATGCTAGTTCATAGCTAGCTATTATAATGTTCATTGTGTAACTTTCATATGTATAATGTGCTTTACACACACAACTTGAACTATACTCGCGTTTATATTCGATTTCTAAAGCGATGCATTGTCTGGAGTTCAAAATACTAACTATGTGGATCAATTATGTCGAATAATAACATAGACATGCTCAAATTCAATAGAATCTAGATGTCTGATGGATCAATCACCGTTCCTGATGCGAATTGCAAATATCATGATCCCATCCTAATAGTTGGATATAATTTATATCTTTAATCAATGTGTACATCAGTCTTTTACGTGTAGTTTCACTCTCCATCGGTGGTCTCTCACACATTCTCACACACTCTCTCCCGAGGTGTCTTTCTCGCAGACATGCTCTCGATATAATGCTCCCTCCCTCTCGTAACCATTTATGACTATTTTCACTAACCTTTATCACAAGCTCTCTTCCTCACACAAGCATACACACAATCCCATCGACCCTTTCTATATACATAGACCTGCCTACGTGTCTCCTGTATGCACATTATCTTTAGGCCTGTCTCTCACGCATTGTCTCACACCTCTCTTCCTAATCGACGAGTATGGTTCTAGTAGAGTATTCCGTAGGATGCCCCTTAAAGTTTGGTTGGATGAATAGTAATATCAGAGATAAGGGGTTACCTTAGTCCGAGGACCTAGGGTTACAAGTACTAGCCGACTTTGTCAATGGACACAAAGTCCTTCACGATTCTGCTATCTTTGTCTTGTACGACTAGTCATCCATGGGTCTCCCTAAATGCGTCACGGGCCGACCAATATGGCGCAGGACAGACCTCACCTCGACCCACCGGACCTCATGCGGTGACACATCCTCTACCCCCAGGTCTCGTTATCTTCTCACACCCACACATACCAACACAGACACCACACAAAAGAAAATTCTCCTCGTGCCGCTATCCCCTCCCCCCTTGCATATACACACTCAAGGGAATCTCTTGTCGTGACATCATATTCGTCTCTCTCTCTAGACCTCTCATTTCTCATGCTATCTCTCCCACACACCCCTCCCCCCGCCGGCCCCTCTATCCATGCCTCTCTTGAATACTTAATGCACACACATGCATCTCTAGGCCCTGCCAAATACATCAACTACACATTCACACATGTTACATCACATACCCCATTGATCTAAAAATCCCTCTCTTCACGTTTCTTTCGCATACAACATTCCTTTTAAATAAAAGTGTGGCCAAAAAAAATTAGAATTTCTACATATATAAAACATTACAAAGTTATATGGAGGAGTATGAAGGTTAATTTGCATTGCATGGTGCCCACAATGATATTTATTCCGCACTGTGAATTTTCATATCTTTATACTATATATAAAGTTAGTCATAATAAAGAGAAACGAAAAGCATCTCTCTCTCCATCGCATACACCCCCTCTACGCCCCTTTCATGTATGCACACAAACTATATCCAGGTCCTCTAAAAGTAAGCCCCCAGCACATTCACGCATGTTTCATCTTTCTCTCATGATATATAAAGTGACAGTCATTGTATTTGAAGCAAAAGCAGGATACATACATTGGACTTCAGAATCCACTCATTACGGCCACCATTTACATTTTGTGGTTATTATACAGTCATGGGCTCACCATACAACTCTGTATTTGCTCAAGACACGACTAGTTGACCAGTTAAACGCTCCACGTGGCACCTCTAGTGTTGCATCACATTATCTCACTACCATTGGGCCCACCTGTCGGCTTGTATCTACTCTACACTCTTACAAAAAAACCGAGTTGGTGATGATGGTGTGCCTGCCATCCTGCAATATAGGCCGTCCGATTTATATCCGACGGATAGGAAGGAAACTATGGAAATTTTGCAAAAAGGTACCCACACACCTCTCCACATTTGCAAATAAGGCCTTCCCTCGTTCATCCTTTTCTCTCACAAGATAAACTAGTCATACAAATGCATCTTGATGTTACGTGCAACGCACGGGCATCTTGCTAGTAAGAATGAAAACAAACGACAAACAAATATTGGACGGTGGTCTGAAGTCATGACCGCGGGCACAGCGGACAAGGTGGCCTTGTATTGGTATGCTGAGCCGTCTGTTTTAACACAGGAGCTGGTGTGGTGATTATACACACACACGCATGCATGCACATGAACTTCATGCACGTAACACTCACACGATCAAATGCAGCCACGCACGCACGCAACACTCACACGTACACACGTAGCCACGCACACATGCAACACTCACACGCGCACACGCATGCATGCATGCATGCATGCACACACCACATGACCAACACACACTCTCACGCTCAAGTGCTCAACCTACACATGCATGCTCACACATTAGACCCTGACAGACACATACACAACCAGGTGATTTCCGCGCACGTGTTGGAGTCTTGTCGCGCCTACGTAAATTTATGTTTATCTGACCTTTTTCCTATGCAAACTGACAGGTGTGACCCACAAGGAACGTGGTCAATTTAACTACTCAACATGGTGCCATGCAGACTATTTGGCCGGTCAACAGAGTGCAATCCGATGCTGAACGGTGAGCAAGTGACCATATAATCACTGCAAAATGTATATAGTGACCATAATGAGCGTATTCTGAAGTTCGTTGACCGTATTATGCTTTTCTCTCTGTAGGCCCTCCAAAACTACATCTCTACACGTTCTCGCATGTTACATCTAACACCTATGCAATACAACACTACTACTACACTCTAACTCAATAAATCATATGTGTTTTTAGTTATACTAGATATCATATTGTTACTTAATTATTCAGTTTGCATACATTAAAATTGCCTGTGAAATGTATGGCCAGAATCATATACCGCGCGGGAAAAATCCCGCCCTTTCCTGTTTAATCGGGTTTGTATCGATGGATCGTGCGAACAAACAAAATTATAGTACTATAGTACTATATATATCCTCCGTCGTAAGAGTGGAGCACTCGCTTTCATAAGGGTTCTAGTCCCTTTCACCGACATGTGGGACATCAAGCTACCGGGTCCACGTGCCATACCGAAATACAGTGCAGAGCGGCAGGGGTGAAGCACCAAGTCATGGCGCCGACATAGTAATGAGCAATGAGGCGTAAAATCACAAGGTTGAACCTTTCCTGCAGTTAAGTTGGAGGTACAAAGTAATAATGCTCAAAAATAAGTTGGAGGGATGAAACAACCATCATTTCACTCGTTGCTGAATCTGCTTCTCCCTCATCTTCTACAAGTTAACCACATGTTGCTTCTGCCGTTGTTCTGCCTCATGTGGGACGCGAATCAGCTTGGTAAAGCACTAAGACGTGGGATTGCATGTCAGCAAACCACCAGGCCAATGTCCTCTAAAAATAAGAAACATCCCCCGCCATCCGCGCGGCGAAATCACCTCCTTTTTACTAATCTTGATTATATAATTTTTTAGATCAATATAATTGAGATTTGTATAGATAGCACACAAGAGCAAAACCAAGTGGTACGGTTAAGGGCATCCACAATGTGTAGCCAAATGTGAAAAGAGCTTTTGGCATCAATGGGAACCATTTTGGACGGTGCTGCCAAAGCCAAAAAGATGGAACCGAAGCTCCCTGATTGATTGATTGAAGGCATAGAAAAATGCAACGTCTGTGCTCTTTCTCCCGTGCTTGGACGCATGTACAGCATAGAGCATAGAGTCTACTCCCCTATCCCTTCTATCACAAATCACAAAGCAGTGAGGCGTCAAATCACAAAGCACGGATGAAGCAACCATCATTTCACTCTTCGCTGACTCCGCTTCTCCATTGTCTTCTTCAAGAAACCACCTCACCACACTAAGCTGGACGGACGATGCTATTGTGTATACTAGTAGTACTAATACATTTATGGGTCCTTCCTGGATGCAAATAAGGTGGTTGTCTCGGCTTGCACGCAGCACTTGCGAACGACTTACCGTGGTCTCCCTCAATGGTGTTCTCCATCGAACGCACTTCGCCAAACCACAACGTTCGAGATATCGTCGACGTCACTGCAATATGAAGGAAGTCAAATAGTTACTGCCTCCATTTTTTGTACAGGAGGCCAGTATATCAAAATTACAATTTGCAAAAGGCCACTAACACTGATCGAGGCAAAATTGATGGGGTTTGCCTCGTACTAGCAACCAAGGACATTAATATACCCTTGCATGCATGCGGAAGAGATAAGGTTGGTTTGCATGGCGCTGCATAAATCAAGCGATGAGGAGTGAGATGGTTAGCTCTTTGGGCTTTGGAGAAAAAATACGGATTAATTGACACGTCAAACGAGGATTTGTATCGATTAATCCCGTGAAGGAAAACCCCGCCTTTCTTTTTTAACACTAGTACTCCTAGTAAGTACGTACTTGTATCTTGTTTGGGTCTAAGCCTTGCATTGCCAAACTTCGCCACACAGTTTTGCCAAGCTTGCCTAAATTTTCAAAATGAAAAGGAGGTAAACTTGCACACGGCTGCCGCGGTTGCACCGCACCCTCACAGAGTCGCTCCTGCACGCCGCGGTCGCACCGCACCCTCACACAGTCCATCCTGCACGCCGCAAACCCAACCAAGGGAACGCACGCTCACTGACAATGCTACTGCTGACAGATAATTTTCGTGCATACATTATGTTTATCCAACCGCATGTTGGGGAGGATCCGTATGGCCCGTGCGGTGGTCTGTTGGAAGAGGTGAGGAAGAAGGGTTAGGATACGTAGGATATTCATCCAACCGCCTGAAATGGTAGACTAACCCAAATGGTGAAAGTCAGGCGACTTGCATAACAATATATGTTTTTACACAGCAAAAGATCCCTAAAAACAACAACATAAAGAAAAACTACCACTGCTTGCGGAACAAGACGGCTTCGTCGTCTTTGGCTGTTGGCGCGAACCAGCCGTACCTGCCGACGTGTGTCTGCACACCGTGGTTGTCCTTGGCCTCCAGCTACTCGTTCACGCGGAGCATGCGGGCGCTTTGCACGGACGAGAGCACCGCCCGGTTCAAGTCGAGGACGTCTGGTTCTGCCTGCAGGAGGGCCTCGATGGCAGCGGCATCCGTGCGCTCCGTGCCAAGTTGAGCCTCCGCCGCCCGGTTCATGTCCAGGACATCCGGTTCCTCCTGCAGGAGGGCCTCGATGGCAGTGGCATCCGCGCGCTCCGCGTCGAGTTGAGCCTCCGCCGCCCGGTTCAAGTCCAGGACATTCCGTTCCGCCTGCAGGAGGGCCTCAATGGCAGTGGCATCCGTGCGGTCCGCATCGAGTTGGGCCTCCGCCGCCTGGTTCACATCCACGACATCCAGTTCCGCCTGTAGGAGAGCCTCGATGGCAGCGGCATGCGCGCGCTCCGCGTCGAGTTGAGCCTATGCCTCCCAGTCCTCCTTTAGTATTGCTAGGTTGAACCGCTGGTCCGCCTGCACCATGGGGGACCCGGACGTCGGCACGAAGTTGACGTTCATCGTCTCATACCCATCGGGGGCCTTCTGCATTGTGACCTCCGCCATGAACATTTGATCGGCTTCCTCCTCCTCGTAGCTTGGCTCCAGAGAAATCGCGGATTGGCCTGCCGCAAAGCGAGCTTGGGAATAGAGGTCTTGCGGCGCTCCGGCGTCAGCATCTTGTAGTACGTGATCTTGCGGCGCACCATGGCTTTCCGGCGAACTAGGGAACGCTTGATGCGGGCTAGGGGATTCAAAGGTGGGGGAATGGGCTGGAGAGGAGGTGTGGTTTTGGGGCAGTGGCTAGCGTAGGCCGAGCAGCGAAGGTTCTGGTGTGAATAGTGATTCCGGTGACGACCAGTCAATCGGTTTTGATTATACATTGCTCTTGTCGCGTACGCGTTTGAGCCCGGCACGCTGGACCCTCGACGTCGTTCACCGAATGGAACGCGCTTCGTCTTGCATTTTCGCCCGCTTGTGGGACCGCAATTGAGAGCAAACCGACGTCCCTCCCCCTCCCCCACCCATGTCATTTATAATACCACCCCCTCCGTTTTATGCGGAGTAAATAAAATCAGAGGGAGTATACTACGGATTAGGATCCCCTGACGTGGCCGAACCCATTGTGTAACCGACATGCGGGGCCTAGCAAGCATGGGGTCCGCCAGTAAGTAACCAAAAGGGAGGGTAAGGTAGGGATACCTACGTCAGAGGATCCACTTCCACTACTACTCCCTCCTTCCATTTACTATACAGGGCCTAATGTGTTTTTCGAGGCTAACTTTGACCAAATGTTAGAGTAATACTATATGACATGCAACTTACACAGCATACAGTCAAATTCATACGTGAAAGGAGCTTCCAATGATATAATTTTCACATTATACATCTCATGTACTATTAATCTTGTCAATATTCAAAGGCGGTTTTGAAAAACGCATTAGAGCATGGTTAATAATATAGCCAGCCGATGGCTATAAGGAACTGCCATGTCATCTATAGCCATCATCTATATGCACTCGTACAATAGTGTGGGCTATAAGGTTGGCTATTTCCCGCAAAAAATATATAAGGTTGGCTATTGTATTAGTACTTTTTTCCATCTCCTCTCTATCTCTTTCTTCATATTTATTGTATTTACCTAGGAATTCGTATATAGCTAGGCTCTTGCATGAGAGCTCACTCCCCTTACTTTTTCACATCTCTCTCCTCCACATAGGTAAAAGTTCCATGTAAGTTGGCTCTTAGAATGGCTATTAGATTGGCTCTAAGCATTTAATATTTGCATGAGCAAGGTATATGATTGGAAGAGAGTTGCATGCATACTATTTTTTCTTGATCTATGTGTTATAGTCAGGCTGTAGAATAAGAGCCCGCTTCACTCTCTCTCCTCTCTTCTCACTCCTCTAAGTGGGATTTTAATGACATGACAAGTCTTATAGCTTGCTGATAGACCTTATTAGACTTGCTCTTAGGCCCTATATGAATGGAAGGAGGGAGTACTATGACCACTGCATACTCTACTACAGATGTTGTCAGTACTCCACTAGTACTATTGGACAGGGAGCTTAAAAAAGTTACTATTGGACTGGCTATACATGGCGAAATCCTAGTAGGAAGAGCATGTGCGAGAACAAGCACATTCACATGGTTGAAAACAAATTGGAAACCAACTTTGTTTGAATATAAATCTAGGAGTACGTACGAATCTAACAATATTGATTGGGCGTTGTTGAATGTTGATACTTTTTTATGCAAGTTTGATCAATGTAGAGATACTTTGACTACACATAAAACTTATATGTAAACTAGAAAGGATCGGAGGGAGTATATTGTACGTTCAAAAGCAAAACGAACATTGAATACATTTACATATGATTTGCGGATGCTATGATCACCGGTTCCAAATTTTGAATCCGCCTTAGATATCACACATGCACCCATTCATTTTCTCTCGATTTCATCCCGGGATCCGGAGATCGATTGAAAGAGGACTAGGGTAGGTACAATATGTTCATTTCGCTTATGAACGTACAATATACTCCCTCTGATCCCAACAGACCCCCCCCCCCCCGCGCGGGTCATTTCTATCATAGAAACAGACCAAACCTTTATCTCCTTGCACGACACGCAGTTGATATCTCAACATTAATCGATCTTGTCAAGATATGTCGGGGCATGAACCGAATGGGATGTCAAAACTAAGACGGGAAGCAACACGTAGTGGAGGTAAAGTGAAACTTTTAATGAACCGTTTGTTTGTATGCATGTCAGACGAATTACAACATTGGAAATACAAGCATGGTCTAGGCCCACATGCAAATGATACTCGGCGGAATGTTCAAATGAGGCATGCGGGAGGATGGACTCGACTGGAGGGCGGCATGTTCGATGGAGAAGAGGGTTGGAGAGGAATGAGAAATAAGCAACGCCGCATGATTATACTTGAACAGCTCAAATAAATAATAAGTTGTCTCGTTTTCCCTTCTATCTTGGTCATGGAGTAAGATACTCCCTCTATTTTTTATTTACTCTGCATATTAGGTTTTTCTGAAGTCAAACTTCATAAAATTTGACCAAGTTTATAGAAAACTAGCAAGATGCCATGCCTTGCACGAAACATCAAGATCTTGTGGGAGAAAAGGATGAACGATAGAAGGCCTTATCTGCAAATGTGGAGAGGAGTGCGGGTAAATTGTCATAGTTTCCTTCCTATCCGTTAGATATAGATCGGACGGCCTATATTGCAGGATGGCAGGCACACCATCATCACCAACTCTATTTTTTATGTACATTGCAAGATGCATGTGCGTTGCACGGAACATCAAGATGCATTCGTATGAGTAGTTTATCTTGTGGGAGAAAAGGATGAATGAGGGAAGGCCTTATTTGCAAATGTGGAGAGGGGTGTGATTATCATTTTGCAAAATTGCATTAGTTTCCTTCCTATCCGTCAAATATAAATCGGGCAGACTCTTACAAAAAACAGAGTTGGTGATAATGGTGTGCCTGCCATCCTGCAATATAGGCCGTCCAATTAATATCTTACGGATAGGAAGGAAACTATGGCAATTTTTCAAAAAGGTACCCACACACCTCTCCACAATTGCAACTAAGGCCTTCCCTATTTCATCCTTTTCTCTCATGAAATAAACTAGTCATACAAATGCATCTTGATGTTACATGCAACGCACGAGCATCTTGCTAGTAAGAGTAGAAATATGAGCGTTTACAATAGCAAATATATATGATGTGAAAGTATATTCAATAATGAATCTAATGGTATTGATTTGTTATTGTATATGTTATTATTTCTGTCTATGAACTTTGTCAAAGTTTGCAAAGTTTGACTTTGAGCAAAGCTAAAATGCAGAGTAAATAAAAACAAAGGGAGTACGCAGGGACTAGTATAGTTACTACTGCTAGAACATGGTAAGTTGGACCCCTAAATGCGGGTACGGAACGGGCACACTTCAATTATGCTTTCAAACAGTCAGACACCTACATTTCACACATCATCTAGCTACTTAATCAAGTGTTACGCTTCACTACTGTAAAAGTAAAAGGGTGGTACCGTACCCAAAACCACCACACTTGGGGCTAGGGTAACAACTTGCTACTGTACCACATTTGAACCAGGGAACAAAAACCGCATGTTCTGTGCCTAATGCGCAATGCGGGGTACTAACACTCAAATATGGCCAGGAAAACAGGGAAAACGACATGTGGGGCACACCTGTCGGGACGACGTGGCGCATTCTAGTCCAATGGAGGAGCCGGCCCACGACCTCCTCGCCACCGGCAACCGTTCATGTGGGTCGTGGAGGCCAACAACATGGCGCAGCTCTAGCACCGCCTCTGGACAGGGCGACTGCGGTGAGCGACACGCTCATCGTTGCTGGACACGGTCGGTTTCAGTGTGCCGAGGGTGGTGTTAGCGCTATGGCACGACCAGCAGATCAACACCCGGCTTGTCGAGGATGCACGGGGCGCTGAAGTGCGCATGCGCCGCGCCACGTCCGCGGAGTGGTGTAGCACGACCAACTGCATCCCCAGGACCTGAGACCATGCCGGGTCGTCTTGCTTTTTCAATGACACATGGGGTCGCATGTGAGCAAAGGGCATCTCCAACGTTGCCACGACCGCAGCAGACTACCCTGGCACACACAAAACCCTCATCCCTCACGCCGTCGCGCAGTGTGTTTCCAGCCAGCGCCAGCTGTCGGATTCATGTCGTTCGTCCGTACGCCATCGTTAAGAGGCTCGGTGCCCGAGGAACCAACTCCGGTGACTTAATGATGCGCCTGGATGCTTGGGCCTCACCGGAATGGCTACTTAAAGCGGCAATGCCCGGCTAACCTCCACACCATAGCGCATCGTCCTGCTACCTGGCACCACATCCACCATGATCGCGGGTGCGAACGCTCTGCGAGAGAGCTTTATCTTCGGGGATGAAGCTCGAGGTCGCTGGGGGAGTCCTGTAATAAGGGGTCCTCGGGCGTTCGGCCTATGTGACATGGGCCGGACTGATGGGCCGTGAAAATACAAGACAGAAGACTCTCTCCCGTGTCCGGATGGGACTCCCCTCGGCGTGGATGTCAAGCCTGGTGTTGGTATATGAAGACTCCTTTCTCTGTAACCGTGTTTGTACAACCCTAGTCCCCTCCGGTGTCTATATAAACCGGAGGGTTTAGTCCGTAGAGGCAATCACAATCATATAGGCTAGACTTCTAGGGTTTTAGCCAATACAATCTCGTGGTAGATCAACTCTTGTAATACTCATATTCATCAAGATCAATCAAGCAGGAAGTAGGGTATTACCTCCATAGAGAGGGCCCGAACCTGGGTAAACATTGTGTCCCCTGTCTCCTATTACCATCGACCTTAGACGCACAGTTCGGGACCCCCTACCCGAGATCCACCGGTTTTGACACTGACATTGATGCTTTCATTGAGAGTTCCGATGTGTCGTCACCAAAAGGTTCGATGGCTCCATCAATCATCTACAACAACGTTGCCTTGGGGGAGGTTTTCCTCCCCGGCCAGTTCTTTGTGTTCGGTGGCTTCGCACTACGAGCCAACTCGCTTGGCCATCTAGAGCAGATCGATAGCTATGCCCCAGGTCACCAGATTAGTTTTGGAAATCTGGACTATGTCGCTGATATCCGAGGAGACTTGATCTTCCAAGGATTCACGCCCTCAACCTCCGCTCTGGCCTTAGATCTGGAGCGTATCGCCAGGTCCGAAGACGGGCTCCCTGAGCTCGCCGGACTATCTGCGGCCATTAGGCCCATTGTGGGAGAGCCGGGGGAAGTAGTATCACTGACAGCCATCACAGAGCCGGACCCTTCTCCGGACACTGGCTCCGAATCCTCGGAGTCAGCATCGTGTGAGTTTGGCCAAGGAGTTCCCCTCTCGCCGTACTCCACGGGCTCTCTTCTCTCGGGCCAAACCTCGCCTTTAGGCAAGGCTTTGGACTTAATGTGATCCCTTGATATTATAAAGGAGCAACGTTCGAACTATGCCCAGCCCGGACTAGGGGCTGAGAGCAGGGAATTTTACGTCCCACCCACCACCCACTTTATAGCCACTGTCGAGGATTTAACCGACATGCTCGATTACGGCTCCGAAGACATTGACGGTATGGACGACAATGCCGGAGAAGAGCAGGCCCAAAACCCGCCGTTTGCTGGACGCTGGACGGCCACCTCTTCATATGACATGTACATGGTGGATACACCCAAAGAGAATAGCGGCGATGACAAGGAAGATCCAGTCGAGGATAAACCCCCTGAGATACAACCAAAGTGCCGACGTCAGCGGCGCCACTCTAAACCACGCCGTGGAAAAGACAGCAATACCAGCACAGGAGAAAACAATACTCTCGACTATGCCGAGGACAATGAAGGCCCCACTAAGCAAACCTCCGAACAGGATGAACGGGAAGATGGGCAAACCAGCCCTGATGAACAGGCCGTAAACGAAGACTCGGAGGACAGTAACTACCTTCTGCTCTCCGAGGATGAGGCGAGCCTCGGCAATGAGGATTTTATCGTGCTTGAGGAACCTCTTGAGCAGGAGCGCTTTAAGCGCCGGCTAATAGCCACTGCTAGCAGCCTGAAAAAGAAGCAGCAGCAGCTTCAAGCTGACCAAGATCTACTCAATGATAGATGGACTAATGTCCTAGCAACCGAGGTATACAGCCTGGAGCGCACAACCAAAAGATACCTAAAGCGCAAATTGCTATCTCAATTCGATGATGAGGCACTTGAGCCTGTACAATCAGCGCGTAATGCTGCTGATCGACCACCACGTGGCCAGGACAAAGCGACAACTCAAGCCGAACACCAGCCCGTACTACCTCGCTGCAAAGGCACAGATAAAATAGCTCGGGGATATAGATATGACCTGCGACAGGACCTGGACAGTAGAGCAGGACAGACCAGATCGATCTATGGATTGCGGGGGCGTGCCCCGACACACGACGACGGCTACCTAGCCAGACAAGACAAGCATAATCATGCCCGGGCCGAAAACCACAGACAAACTCCATCTGAGCTATGTCGCGACGTGGCCCGATACAGAGGCGTCGCACACCACCTTTGCTTCACTGATGAAGTAATGGAGTGATAACCCACAAGTGTAGGGGATCAATTGTAGCCTCTTTCGATAAGTAAGACCGCTGAACCCAACGAGGAGCTAAAGGTAGAACAAATATTCCCTCAAGTTCTATCGACCACCGATACAACTCTACGCACGCTTAACATTCGCTTTACCTAGAACAAGTATGAAACAAGAAGTGCTTTGTAGGTGTTGTTGGATAGCTTTGCCAGATAATAAAGAGCACATAAATATAAACTAGGGGCTGTTTAGATAAAGAAGCAATAAAGTAAATATAAAGAGTGTGGAAAAGTGGTGGTAGGAGTTGTGAAATTGTCCCTAAGCAATTGACAACTTCACTAGACCGATAGGAAGGTTTATGTGGGAGAGGCATAAGCTAACATACTTTCTCTTCTTGGATCATATGCACTTATGATTGGAACTCTAGCAAGCATCCGCAAGTACTAAAGATCATTAATGTAAAACCCAACCATAGCATTAAAGCATCAAGTCCCCTTTATCCCATACGCCACAACCCCCTTACTCGGGTTTATGCTTTTGTCACTCAAGCAACCCACTATAAGCAAATGATGAACGTATTGCAACACCCTATAGTAGGAATCCCTCACACTTGCATGACACGGAGGGCACAATAGGACAGCAACATAACCACAAGCAAATTAAACCAATCATAGTAATTCATCAATCACCGATAGGACAATGAAAATCTACTCAGACATCATAGGATGGCAACACATCATTGGATAATAATATGAAGCATAAAGCACCATGTTCAAGTAGAGGGTACAGCGAGTTGCAGGAGAGTGGACCGCTGAATATAGATGGGGGAAGGTGATGGAGATGTTGGTGAAGATGGCGGAGGTGTTTGTGTAGATCGCGGTGATGATGATGGCCCCCGGCGGTGTTCCGGCGCCATTGGAAGCAAGGGGGAGAGAGCCCCCCTTCTTCTTATTCTTCTTCCTTAACCTTCTCCCTAGATGGGAGAAGGATTTCCCCTCTGTTCCATGGTCTCCATGGTGTGGGAGGGGCGAGAGCCCCTCCGAGATTGGATTTGTCTCTCTGTCTCTCTCTGCTTCTGCGTTCTCCGATTCTGCCCTTTCACCGTTTCTTATATATCCGGAGATCCATAACTCCGATTGGATTGAAACCTTCGCCAAGATTTTTTTTCCAAAAATTAGCTTTCTTGTGGCCAAAGAAGAGCAGTAGCTGTCTCACGGGGTTCCCACGAGGGTCAGGGGCGCACCCCCTGCCTCGTGGCCCCCTCGGGCACCGTCTCGCGTTGATTCTTCTTCCTAGATGTCACAAATATTCCAAAAATATTCTTCGTCCATTTTTATCCCGTTTGGACTCCATTTGGTATGGGGTTTCTGCGAAACATAAAACATGCAACAAACAGGAACTGGCACTGGGCACCGGATCAATATGTTAGTCCCAAAAATAATATAAAAAGTTGCCAAAAGTATATGAAAGTTGTACAATATGGGCATGGAACAATAAAAAATTATAGATACAACGGAGAAGTATCAACATCCCCAATCTTAATTCCTGCTCGTCCTCGAGTAGGTAAATGATAAAAAAGATAATTTTTTATGTGGAATGCTACCTAGCATAATCTTGATCATGTAATCTAATCATGGCATGAATATTAAGACACGAGTGATTCAAAGCAATAGTCTATCATTTGACATAAAAACGATAATACTTCGAGCATACTAATAAAGCAATCATGTCTTTTCAAAACAACATGGCCAAACAAAGTTATCCCTACAAAATCATATAGTCTGGCTATTCTCCATCTTCATCACACAAAATATTCAAATCATGCACAACCCCAGTTTTAGCCAAGCAATTGTTTCATACTTTAGTATTCTCAAACTTTTTCAACTCTCACGCAATAGATGAGCGTGAGCCATGGATATAGCACTATGGGTGGAATAGAATATGATGGTGGGGGTTATGTGGAGAAGACAGAAAAAGAGAAAGTCCCACATTGACGCGGCTAATCAACAGGCTATGGAGATGCCCATCAATTGATGTCAATGGGAGGAGTAGGGATTTCCATGCAATGGATGCACTAGAGCTATAATTGTATGAAAGCTCATACTGAAACTAAGTGGGTGTGCATCCAACTTGCTTGCTCATGAAGACCTAGGGCACTTGAGGAAGTTCATCATTGGAATATACAAGCCAAGTTCTATAACAAAAATTCCCACTAGTATATGAAAGTGATAACATAAGAGACTCTCTATATGAAGAACATGGTGCTACTCTGAAGGACAAGTGTGGTAAAAGGATAGTAACATTGCCCCTTTTCTTTTTCTTGTCTTTTTTTATTTTTTATTTTTTTGGATGGGCTTCTTTGGCCCCTTTTTTTATTTAGGCTTCTTTGGCCTCTCCCCTTTTTTGGGGGGCAATGCTCTATAATTATGATCATCACACTTCTATTTACTTACAACTCAATATTACAACTCAATACTAGAACAAAGATATGACTCTATATGAATGCTTCCGGCGGTGTACCGGGATGTGCAATGATCTAGCATAGCAATGATATCAAAAAATGGACAAGCCATGAAAACATCATGCTAGCTATCTTACGATCATGCAAAGCAATATGACAATGAATGCTCAAGTCATGTATATGATGATGATGGAAGTTGCATGGCAATATATCTCAGAATGGCTATGGAAATGCCATGATAGGTAGGTATGGTGGCTATTTTGAGGAAGATATAAGGAGGATTATGTGTGATAGAGTGTATCGTATCATGGGGTTTGGATGCACCGGCGAAGTTTGCACCAACTCTCGAGGTGAGAAAGGGCAATGCACGGTACCGAAGAGGCTAGCAATGATGGAAGGGTGAGAGTGCGTATAATCCATGGACTCAACATTAGTCATAAAGAACGCACATACTTATTGAAAAAAAATTATTAGCCATTGAAATAAAGTACTACACGCATGCTCCTTGGGGGGAGGTTGGTAGGAGTTAACCATCGCGCGCCCCCGACCTCCACACAAAGGATGACAATCAAAAAATATATCATGCTCCAACTTTGTTACATAACGGTTCACCATACGTGCATGCTACGGGAATCACAAACCTCAAAGCAAGTATTTCTACTAATTCACAGTCACCCACTAGCATGACTCTAATGTCACCACCTTTATATCGCAAAACTATTGCAAGGAATCAAACATATCATATTCAACGATCTACAAGTTTATGTAGGATTTTATGACTAACCATGTGAATGACCAATTCCTCTCATCTCATTAAATAGATATAAGTGAAGCAAGGGAGTTTAATTCTTTCTACAAAAGATATGCCCACGCTCTAACAAATATAAGTGAAGCAAAAGAGCATTCTACAAATGGTGGTTTTCTATGTGAAGAGAAACAGGCAATCCAAACTTCAAAAGATATAAGTGAAGCACATGAAGCATTCTATAAAGCCATACTCAAAAGATTTAAGTGAAGTGCAATGAGCATTCTATAAATCAACCAAGGACTATCTCATACCAGCATGGTGCATAAAAGAAAAGTGAAAACTAAATACAAAATATGCTCCCAGATTTGCACATATTGCATGAACGAAACGAATCCAAAAACATACCGATACTTGTTGAAGAAAGAGGGGATGCCTTCCGGGGCATCCCCAAGCTTAGACTCTTGAGTCTCCTTGAATATTTACTTGGGGTGCCTTGGGCATCCCCAATCTTAAGCTCTTGCCTCTCCTCCTTTTCCTCATATCGAGACCTTCTCGATCAAACACTTCATCCACACAAAACTTCAACAGAAAACTCGGTAAGATCCGTTAGTATAATAAAGCAATTTACTACTCTAATTACTGTTGCAAACTAATTCATATTTTGTTTTTGCATTGTGTCTACTATAATATAGCTTTTCCATGGCTTAATCCACTGACAGAAATTGATAGTTTCACCAAAACAAGCAAACTATGCATCAAAAACAGAATCTGTCAAAAACAGAATAGTCTGTAATAATATGAACATTCACCATACTTATGGTACCCCAAAAACTCTACAAAAATTAGGAAAAATAAAAAATTTATATAGAAAGACAGTGCAAAAGAATCAGAACCGTTTGGCATTCCAATAAAAAATGTAAAATCGCGCACTACAGCCAAAGTTCTGTCCTGCATCGCACAAACCAACAAGCATTGTAAACATCCTAAAGGCAAACCTTAGCACATTATTTTTATAATACAATGGAATTTTACAAGGGGATAATTATTTTTATGAAAACTTTCTATAATTAAGATTCGCAAAGTTTCCGTGAGCATGAACAAAGTTCAAGGCGCTCTCCCACTTCAACAATGCTTGTCTTTCTCACTTTCACTTTCCTTTTTGAAAAAGTTTTGGGTTCCCCTCTTTATTTTTTTTGTTTTTAAACTATATAAAAGCACTCAAAGGAAATAAATGACTCTCCAAAACTTCCGGGTTGTCTCCCTGGCAGCGCTTTCTTTAAAGCCATTAATCTAGGCATATAGCGCTCAAGTAATGGATCCACCCGGATCCCAAGGTATATCAAAGCCAATTTTAATTAACAATGATTTGTAATTTAGTAGTGAGCACAAAGTACATATATCATGCAATAACGAAGTCTAACTCTCTTCCTATGAATCGACATGTCATAAAAGAACAATTCATGCACACATAGTAAAGGCCAATGCATAGTATAAACAGTTTCTTGCAATTCTATCGTGTTGGAGATGTAGTTCCTCTCTCATAATAATTGCAAGTAGGAGCAACAAGCATATGCATATTATATCTATCAAAATCATCATGTGCAACGGTAAAATGCAACCCATCAACATAATCCTTAATAAGAGCAAACTTCTCCGATATAGTGTAGTTTAGAGAATTCAAACAGATAATAGGACTATCATGCGTGGGTGCAATAGCAACAATTTCATGTTTAACATAAGGAACTATAACAAGTTCATCTCCATAAGCATAATTCATATTGGCATCTTGGCCACAAGCATCAACAAAAAGAGATATTTCTAGAGAATCAACGAGATCATAACAATCATCATAGCAATCATCCTTCGGTAAGCATGAAGGGAAATTAAACAATGTATGAGTTGAAGAGTTATTCTCATTAGAAGGTGGGAACGGGTAGCTAATCTACTCTTCCTCCTTTTGTTCATCGCTCTCCTCATCATCTTTTTCATCCAATGAGCTCACAGTTTCTTCAATTTCTTCTTCCATAGACTCCTACAAAATATTAGTCTCTTCTTGGACAGCGGAGGAGTCCTCAATATATAGTTTAACATAGGCATTAGAAGCATAATTTTCATAGCAATATTTAAGTATAGCAAAATGTTCAGATTTGTAAAGAGTAGCATCATACGTTTCAATCAAAGAAGCAACTTCATAAGCACCCATAAAAGCAACAAATTCTTCAATTTGTTGTACATCATAGTAATTGTAAACACCCTTGGTGTATGAAGATACGATTCCATTATCACTAAACTCACATTGATAGGTAAGGTGTTTCTTAGGGTTTTCAGAACAACAAGTAATATCATATATTTCACATAAATTCCAAGCATAGCATTGCAAACAATGAATTTGATCCAGTAAATTTTTTCCTTTTTTAGATATGCGGTGTCGCACATAATAAGCATGCTCATCTAAAGATTTGCCCTCAACTAAGCTAGTTGGGGTTTCAGCACAAGCACAAAGGGATCAAAGATGATCCATGTAAAAAGCTTCAGGAGTGTGATAGATTTTGAGTGGTTCTTCAACCATTGGTTCAGTAGGCACAACTAATTTTTTTGGTATTTGAAATTTCCTACCCATAACTAAAGACAGAAAACAACTAAGAACATCAAATAAAAATTACTTAGTGATAAAGCAAACAAGCACACACGAGAATATTCACCCCACGCTATGACTCCCGGCAACGGCGCCAAAAAAAGGTATTGATAACCAACAAGTGTAGGGGATCAATTGTAGCCTCTTTCGATAAGTAAGAGTGTCGAACCCAACAAAGAGCTAAAGGTAGAACAAATATTACCTCAGGTTCTATCGACCACCGATACAACTCTACGCACGCTTTACCTATAACAAGTATGAAACTAGAAGTCCTTTGTAGGTGTTGTTGGATAGCTTTGCCAGATAATAAAGAGCACATAAATATAAACTAGGGGATGTTTAGATAAAGAAGCAATAAAGTAAATATAGCGAGTGTGGAAAAGTGTTGGTAGGAGTTGTGAAATTGTCCCTAAGAAATTGACTACTTTACTAGACCGATAGCAAGTTTTATGTGGGAGAGGCATAAGCTAACATACTTTCTCTTCTTGGATCATATGCATTTATGATTGGAACTATAGGAAGCATCCGGAACTACTAAAGATCATTAAGGTAAAACCCAACCATAGCATTAAAGCATCAAGTCCCCTTTATCCCA
Source organism: Triticum dicoccoides (assembly GCF_002162155.2). Lineage (NCBI taxonomy): Eukaryota > Viridiplantae > Streptophyta > Magnoliopsida > Poales > Poaceae > Triticum > Triticum dicoccoides. The sequence continues at coordinate 283,180,559 of NC_041389.1, forward strand.
TACGCCACAACCCCCTTACTCGGAATTATGCTTCTGTCACTCAAGCAACCTACTATAAGCGAATCATGAATGTATTGCAACACCCGACAGCGGGAATCCCTCACGCTTGTGCGACACGGATGGCACAATAGGAAAACAACATAACCACAAGCAAATTAAACCAATCATAGCAATTAATCAATCATCGATAGGACAACGAAAATATAATCAGACATCATAGGATGGCAACACATCATTGGATAATAATATGAAGCATAAAGCACCATGTTCAACTAGAGGGTACAGCGGGTTGCGGGAGAGTTGACTGCTGAATATAGATGGGGGAAGGTGATGGAGATGTTGGTGAAGATGGTGGAGGTGTTGGTGTAGATCGCGGTGATTATGATGGCCCCTGGCGGCGTTCCGGCGCCACCAGAAGCAATGGGGAGAGAGCCCCCTTATTCTTCTTCTTCTTACTTGACCTTCTCCCTAGATGGGAGAAGGGTTTCCCCTATGTTCCATGGTCTCCATGGCATGGGAGGGGCGAGAGCCCCTCCGAGATTGGATCTGTCTCTCTGTCTCTCTCTGTTTCTGCGTTCTCCGACTCTGCCCTTTCACCGTTTCTTATATATTCGGAGATCCGTAACTCCGATTAGATTGAAACCTTCGCCAAGATTTTTTTCCGAAAATTAGCTTTCTTGCGGCCAAAGAAGAGCAGTAACCGCCTCACGAGGTGCCCATGAGGATCAGGGGCGTGGCTGCCCCCCTGGGGTGCGCCCCCTGCCTTGTGGCCCCCTCGGGCACCGTCTCGTGTTGATTCTCACTACAAAAAAAAGACATGTCCGTGACATTTTGGGCCGAACAAAATTTTTTCTTTCATACTTATGACACTTCTATGACGATAATTGTGAGAAAACCCAGTATCATCATAGATGTGGTGGGCTCCTACTTCTATGACAAAAAATCATGAAAAAAATGGGCTTTTCGTCCTGGGCGAGCTGGAGACGTAGCTGCATGACATTCTTTGGGTTGTCCTTGACGGAAAAAACCGTGGTAGAAGCGAGGGCGAGGAAAATTTCGGCGAGTTCCCGATTACGGTGGGTGGTCGGGGGCCAAACAATGCGCGTTTCTCTCGTACACGTATGCGCGCATGTGCGAGGCGTTGGGCTGTAACTGAACCTGAGTGATTGCACTGCAGGCTACACGTTACTCAACCCGAGCGATCGATCGATGGCTGTTAACTGAACCCGATCGAGCGATTCCTTCGCTACTGCTGCTAACTAAAGCCGATCGATGCTGCCTCTGGATGAACAGTGAGCGTTGCAGGGGGGTTGGATGAACAGTGAGCGGTGGGGGTGGATGAACAGGACCCCGTGGTGTCGCCTCTGGATGAACAGGACCCCCGATTGATTGAGCCGGTTGGGGCTGGATGAACAGGATCCCGGGGAGGGCTGGATGAACAGGACGACCCCGTGGAGGGCTGGATGAACAGTAAATAGTGGAGGGGTGGATGAACAGTAGCCCGTGGAGGGGTGGTTGAACAGGAGCCCATGGAGAGGGGTGGCTGAACAGTAACCGGTGGAGTAGCGCGCGGTGGAGGCTGGGTGAACAGGAGCCTGTGGATGAACAGTCCCAGGTGGAGGCTGGAGGAGGTCGACGATGGATGAATAGTAGCCTGTGGAGGCTGGAGGAGGTCGACGGTGAAGATTAACAGTATCTCGTGGAGTCCCGTTTTGCGGTACACCACACCCCTCCCTATGAACAGGACCCCCGTTTCGGCGGTAGCTCTCCAACACAAGTCCGGTTCATCCGTTTTGCGGTATGCCACACCCCTCCCGATCAACAGGACCCCGTTTCGACCGTAAGAGGTCCAACACAAGTCCGTTTCCTCCGTTTTGCAGTACGCCAGACCCCTACCGATGAACATGATCCCGTTTCGAACATGGGCGGTCGAACACAAGGTCGTTTCCTCCGTTCTGCGGTACGCTAGGCCTTGTTTCCGTCGCCTATTCCGTCCAAGCCCTCCCGATGAACACGACGACGCATTCCGTTCCGACCTAGCCGGTTGGCTCCCCATGAACACAACGACGACGCTGTTTCTCCATTCCGACCCAGCCATGTACACGAGCCCTGGCCATACGTATGCGCGAGTAGGCGTTCGAGACCCCGCCTGTATGTACGTACATGGCCATATTTTCTTTCTTGCACACTGGCCGTTGTACGTACGTGTACATGCTACGTGCGCGCCTCTACTACGACACGTGCGCGCCTCTACATCCACCAGTATGTACGTACATGTTCGCGACCAGAATGACAATGCTACATATGCTTTGACCAGGTGGGTCCCAACTGTCAGACACTTCTTTGCGTGCGAAGATGTAGATGGTGGGTCCCAGCAGTCAGGGGGGAAACATTTTTTCATGAAATACAATGGCCCGTCCGGTGGGTCCCTGCTGTCAGGTGGAGGAATAATTATTTTGCGCGTAATAAGGAGGCAGTTCCTTGTGGCCACCGTGGACCTAGCTGTCAGACTCTCCACGTACAGTACTCTTCCGATGGAAGTCATTCCTTGACCACGTTGACCACGCCGCGCGGAGAGCACCAGGGTGGTGGACGATGGTGAGGCCTAGGAAGGAGACGACACAGAGCCGGGGAAGACACGACAGAGGAAGCCTGTGCGGAGAGGAGTACGAGGGTTCACTGGTTCGGCTGCGGTGTGCGGCTGCCGTCGCCGCAGGGCCTGGCCAGCGGTGGGAATAGTAGGGGGAGGTGAGGCCTCCGCGGCAGCATAGCCGGCCACGGGAGGCAGGAGCATGCGGAACGACCGGCGCTGCTTTGGGCGGCTGGAGCAAGAAGACCAGTGGTTGAGGAAGCACTACAGCCGTTGGATGGACATTGTATGGTCACTGGAGCTAGAATCGTTCATATTGACTAAGTTGACAAAGCCCTCCACCCTGTTCAACTTAGTAGGCCCACAAGTCAGCCTCCCACCCGGGTGGGTCCTAGCTAGCAGGGGGGTATTCATTTTTTTGTGCGTAATAAGGAGGCACTTCTAGTGGGTCCGAGCTGACAGCGGGGGGAACATTTTTTTCACGAAATACGATGGCCCGTCCGGTGGGTCCCAGCAATCAGGGGGGAAATGTTTTTTTCACGAAATACTGGTGGCCCGTCCGGTGGGTCCCTGCTGTCTGGTGGAGGAATAATTATTTTCCACGTAATAAGGAGGCACTTCCTTGCGACTGCCGTGGACCCAGCTGTCAGCCTCTCCACATACAGTACTCTTCCGATGGAAGTCGATCGTTGACCACATTGACCACGCCGCGCTGAGAGCACCATGGTGGTGGACGACGGCGAGGCCTAGGAAGGGGATGATGTGGAGCCGGGGAAGACGCGGCAGTGGATGCCCACGCGGAGAGGAGTACAAGGGTTCACTGGTTCGGCTGCGATGTGAGGCTGTCGTCGCCGCAGAATAACAGGGGGTGTGGGTGAGTGGAGGGATGGCCTGGCCAGTGGTGGGAGTAGTATGGGGGCGGTGAGGCCTCCGTGACAGCACAGCCAGCCACGAGAGGCAGGAGCAGGTGGCACGACCGGCGCTGCTTTGGGCGGCTGGAGCAAGAAGACCAGTGGTTGAAGAAGCACTATGGCCGTTGGATGGACATCATACGGTCACAGGAGTATTGACTAAGTTGACAAAGCCCTCCGTCCCCGTCAACTTAGTAGGCCCACAAGTCAGCCACACAATATGGTGGGTCCCAGCTAGCAGGGGTATTCATTTTTTTGGGCGTAATAAGGAGGCACTTCCTTGCGTGCGAAGGTATAGCTGGTGGGTCCGACCTGTCGGCGGGGGGAACATTTTTTTCATGAAATATAGAGGCCCTTCCTGTGGGTCCTAGCTATCAGGTGGAGGAATCATTATTTTGCGCGTAATAAGGAGGCATTTCCTTGCGTGCGGCCGTGGACCCAGCAGTCAGCCTCTCCACGTACAGTCCACTTCCGATGGATGTCGTTCATTGACCACGTTGACCAGGCCGCCCAAGAGCACCAGGGTCGTGGACGACGGCGAGGCCTAGGAAGGGAACGACACGGAGCCAGGGAATACTCGATAGTTGTTTCCCACGCGGAGGAGTACGAGGGTTTACTGGTTCGTCTGCCGTCCCCGAAGAATAACAACAGGTGTGGGTGAGTAGAGGGATGGCTAGGCCAGCGATGGGAGTACGGCGGGGCCGTGAGGCCTGCGCGGCATCATAGCCGGCCGCGGGAGGAGGGAGCAGGCAGTCCCGCCGGCGCTTGTTTGAGCGGCTGGAGCATAAAGAGCAGAGATTGAAGAAGCACGACAGCCGTTGGATGGACATCCAACAGTCGCTGCTCTCGTGTATTGGCAGGGCATTGCGTGCGTGTCAACCTTTTTTTTATGAAAGCATACGCGTTAACCTGTAGTAGGCAGACAAGTCAGCCTTAAATCTGTGGAAAATAGCATACAACCCATCTGCCATTATTTCTAATAACGTACAACCCATTTGCTAATTCTTAGGAATTTTTTTGGAGCCCATCTTCATTTTGTTAGCATTACACCCCATATTGTGGCCACGGTTAAAAAGTATACAAAATTTTGCATATTTCGGTGCGGTCAATTGTTTTTAATCCAGAAAAATCAATTCACATTCAAACTATTTTGAAAAATAATTTATATAAATACAAAATCCAAATAATTGTCCACGCATAAAAATCAATGGAATTTAAAATCTTCTAATGAAAAACAATTGAAACTAATTCCCGGTTTGATGTGTCTTAAAAATGTACAGCCTATTTCTGGGCAAACCGAATGAAACTCTCCTTGTCTTGAAAGGTTTGCAGCCCAGCAGGGCCGATAAAGCAAGTAGGCCATGTTTGGGTATTTCTTTAAAAAATAGAACTGGGCTAGCCATTTTCAGCAAGAAAAAAACACAACTGGGCTCATGATGTGGTAAACATAAATAAAACCCTGGCTAGACGGGCCACAGCCCCCACACAGCCCTGTTGTTAGCCTTCGCTAAAACTAGTATAAATAACAACTGCTTGTTCCTCCAAAAAAACTGCGCGACCTGTTGGGTCCCTGGTGTCAGTCGCTCGTAGTGTAATTCTCTCGTGTATTGACTACGTTGACAATGGCGTGAGCCCCAGATGTCCAACCATTAGGAGGAACCATAATTATGGGCTTGTAATATAGAGGCACTTGCTTGCGTACTCTCATGACGCTGGTGGGTCTCTACTGCCATCCTCTCCATGTACAGTCATCTCCTTGTTCCTCTCGGTTGTTGACGACGTTGACAACGCAAGAGGGCGGCGCACCGCACAGGGCGAGTGAACCAAGGCCGCAAGGCGGAGGACGACGGCTAGGCCTCGGACGGAACGAATAGGAGCTGTGGAAGATGCGTCGGTCCAGTCGCAGGCGGAGGGGAGTACGTGGGTTGACTGGTTCGGGTGCGGGTGCGTGTTGGGGCTGACGTCGCTGAAGAATAACAGGACGTGTGGGGGAATGAGGGAGGGACTGGCCAACATTGGAGGGTACGTATGGTAGGGCGGCGGTGGCGCAGCCAGCCATGGGAGGCGGGAGCAGGCGGAGCCGACGGGGTGGTTTGGTTTGGGTGGCTGGAGGAAGAAGAAGACAAGAGATAGAAGATACACGACAGATGTTGGATGTCAATCCAACGGCTGGTAGGCAGAATCGTTTGTTGACTGGCTAGTAAGTCGACACAACCTTGGATAGGCTATTTCCTCGCGGGTCCCAAATGTCAGAATCCAAATCCATCACAGTCATGCAGCCTTTCCTATGAAAATTTACAGCCCATTTGATGTGCTAGTTCGAAATAAGTTTGTGGGTGCTGGTGGGGGCTAATCACTTAGCTTCTGTAATGCACAGTGAGATCAAGCAGCCGGCAAGAGTGATGTTATTTCCCTTGGTTGGGATTTGTTACAATATCTCACTCTAAATTAAACGAATGGCAAGCCATTTGCCTTGTTTCAAAGAAAATATGACAGTCACAGCCGAGTTGAAAAGGGCAGGAACATCTAACTCCAGGTTACAAACTGTAGAAAAGCACGAGGGTTAATTGTTCATCAGGTTTACAAAAAAACCCAGGTTGAAAAGGGCAACAACATCTAACTCCAACACTGTTTTCGGCAGTCATAGTCAAATGGATCGGTCAGGTCCATAGAATGAACATCCTGGGTCGTAAAATTTACTGGATTATGACCACAATATGTTGTAAATAGAAGCCCGACACGTTCAGAAGCTCTTTTGCCCACCTAAAACTCCTTTTTTTGCTCTTCGACATACCCATCCATCAAAGCCATGCTGCTGATAAACTTAAGCCTGATGGACAATAGTAACCTCGCATTCAGCAGGAAGAATGTGACAAATCTAGTGTTTGCACGGTTGGCTACATATCGTTCTAGCATTATTGTCTTCAATCGAATCTCATGAGAAGTGAGAAAATCCCGATGCTTACAAATCCACTCATTGGTTATAACTTTCTTACCCCGTCATGTTGCCTAAATAGACATGCAGATTGAAAACAATTAAGGTCTAAAAAAATAGTGTCGAAAGAGCAACAGCTGAACGGTTAATTCTAGTACACTATATGCGGGCTTCCAATGAGCGTGAAATTATCACCTTTATATACAACTTCTCCAGACATGGAAAGCATTGCAGCATGCCAATAATCTTGTTCAGATCATAACTATTCATTTGGATATATAAGATCTTGACAGAATCCAGCACCATTGATACGCCATCCATGGAGAAACTCTTCATTGAGCATAGAACATAATATTAGTACAAAATGTGTACTCCAAGATGATATATAACTTATGCGCAGAAATTTAAAATGCAGCTTATGGTTACAAGTGTAGATGATAATATAAAGTACCTGAAGAACTGTGGAGCCAAACACCATATTGAAATGAGCACAGAGATGCCTATCACACCATGTTCTTACATCAAACTACTGTTCTTGTGTATCCTGCATCTATCGCTTATGATGAGACATCCACATCCGTGGGTTAATATGAGACGCAATACTCTTATAAAGAATGCAATTTCATCCTCTCCACATGATTCTCAAGAAACAGTAAGCCTAAATGAAGATATTGAACGTAGATCTATACTTGAAGACCGCACTTCACCTACACCACCATCACAGGTGCTTTCTCTAACTTCGCAGTGTGATATGTGGTTGCATGTTGCATACGGCGTCTAGCTTGTAATGCTTCTAATTAGGGTAAATTGCATCTGCTTAGTTTACACACTATACCTGTGAATATGACATGCCTTCCTATTTTTTGTACACACTACATCTATGTGTTAACCTTGTTCTTACATGAAACCACCTCTCTTCTGTATCCTGCATCAATCACTTATGATGAGTCACCTTTATTCGTTGCATATTGCATATTATTTCTAGCATGTTGCCATGTATTGCTTCTAATTTGCTCAAATACATTTGTTAGGGCACCCTTTTAATTTGGCAGAGTGATATTGGTTTCATCTTTCATATGGTTTCTAGCTTGCATTGATTCTAACAAGTTCAAGAACCTTGTGCTTAGTTTACACTTTATACATCATACATGTCAATATGTCACGTTGTCCTGTTTTTCATACATATTCCATCCTCCTATCATGCGGCTGCCTTAGATGAAAGTTGTGTTCGTCAGTATCATGCATCAATGAGTTCTGAAGAGCAAATTTTATTCCTTTTTCTTGTGGGTTTGACTTGACAAGGCAAAATTAAGAAAGAGGAAGGAAAAGAGTAAGGAAGGCGATGATGGTGGTCCTCTACAGCAACGTAAACGGGGCATCTGTATCGATTCTCCTTGTACTGATAGTGCATTACAAGGTCCAAGTCTCCGATCCCCTACTCCACCATCCAAGGTGCTTGCTCTAACTTGGCAGTGTGATATCTGGTTGCATGTTGCATATGTTGTCTAGATCGTATTGCTCCTAATTAGTGTAAACTGCATCTGCTTAGCTTACACATGATACATGTGAATATGACACGCTTTCCTGTTTTTGGTACATACTATATCTGTCTATCACACCATGTTCTTACATGAAACTACTCTTCTTGTGTATCCTGCATCAGTCACTTATGATGGGACACCTTTAAGTTGGCAGTGTGATATTGGTTTGCATCTTGAATATGATTTCTAGCATGTATTGCTTCTAGTTTGATGAACGACACCTATGACGAGACAGTTTTAACTTGGCAGAGTGATATTGATTGCACCTTCCATATGGTGTCTAGTTTGCAATGCTTCTAATTTGTTGAAGTGCCTTCTGCTTAGTTACCACATCATAGGTGTGAACATGTCGAGCCGTACATTTTTTCGTACATATTCCATCCTCGTATCATGACTTTGCCTTTCATCAGAGTAGTGTTCATCGGTATCATCCATAAATGAGTTCTGAAGAGCGAATTATATTCCTTTTTCTTGTCGGTATGACCTCACAATGCAAAATCAATAAAGCTGAAGGAAATTGGCAAGGCATTGGATGATGGTGGTCCTTCCGAGCAAGTGAAACGGAGGTTCTCTACAGATTCTACTCCGCCATCCTCCCAACAAGATTCGCAAGACAACGCAAGGCTAGACAGTCAACGTAGCTGTGTAGATGATGAGCACATCTCCCCTACTCCACCATCACACGTGCTTGCTCTAACTTGGCACTATTATATGTGGTTGCATGTTGCGTATGATGTCTAGCTTGTATTGCTTCTAACTTTATTGAATTGCATTTGCTTACTTTACACATAATGCCTGTGAATATGACATGTGTTCCTGTTTCTACATCAGACTACTGTTCTTGCATATCCTGCATCAGTCACTTATGATAAGGCACCTTTAAGTCACCATTGTGATATTGCTTGTGTCTCGCATATGATTTCTAGCATGTACTGCTTCTAATTTGTTGAAACGCCATACTGTTTGAACTTGGCAGAGTGATATTGGTTGCATCTTTCATATGGTGTCTAGCTTGTAGTGCTTCTAATTTGTTGAAATGCCTTCTGCTTAGTTACCACATCATAGGTGTGAATATGTCACGCCATCCTGTTTTTCATACATATTCTATCCTCGCATCATGTGTTTGCCTTTCATCCGAGTAGTGTTCGTCAGTATCATGCATGAATGAGTTCTGAAGAGCGAATTTTATTCCTTTTTTCTTATCGGTTTGACTTCACAATGCAAAATCATTATAGCTGAAGGAAATTAGTCCGGCAGTGGATGATGGTGGTCCTTCGGAGCAACTCAAACAGGGGGTCTCTATAGATTCTACTCCGCCATCCTCCCAACAAGATTCGCAAGACAACACAAGGCTAGATAGTCAACGTAGTTGTGTAGATGATGAGCACATCTCCCCTACTCCACCATCACAGGTGCTTGCTCTAACTTGGCACTATTATATGTGGTTGCATGTTGCATATGATGTCTAGCTTGTATTGCTTCTAACTTAAGTTGCATCTGCTTACTTTACACATAATGCCTGTGAATATGACATGTGTTCCTGTTTCTAGAACATACGTGTACATGATGAGCACATCTCCCCTACTCCACCATCACAGGTGCTTGCTCTTACTTGGAACTGCTATATGTGGTTGCATTTTCCGTATGATGTCTAGTTTAAATTGCTTCTGATTATGTTGAATTGCATCTGCGTAGCTTACAACTTATACCTGCAACGATCACTTACCCATAAGACACATTTAACTTGGGACTGTGATGTAGGTTGCATCTTGCATTGTCTTCTAGCTTGTACTGCTTCTAATTTCTTGAAATGGCACTTACGACGAGACACTTTTTACCTGATAGAGTGATATTGGTTGCATGTTCATATGATGCCTAGCTTTCATTTCTTCTATTTTTGTTGAAATGCCTTCCGCTTACTGTTTTTTCATACATATTCGATCCTCCTATCGTACGTGTGAATATGAAATGCTGTCTTTTTTTGTATATATTCCGTCCTCCTATCCCGTGCTTGCCTTACATCAAAGTAGTGTTCGTCTATATCATGCATCAACCAGTTATGCAGAGCTAATTTTATTCATCTTGTTGTTGTTTTGACTTCATAAGGCAATATCAGAAAATAGGAAGGAAAAGAGTAAGTTAGGGGATATTGGTGGTCCTCCGCATCGACGCAAATAGAGACTCTCTAGATTTGCCACTGCTACTGCTAATGAAGTTGAAGTCCCAAGTCTACATGATGAGTTCATCTCTCGTACTCCAGCATCGTAGGTGCTTGCTCTAAGTTGACGGTGTGATAATTGGTTTCATGTTGCATATGTTGTCTAGCCTGTATTTCTTCTATTTTGATTAAATTGCACCTGCTGAGTTTATATGTTATACATGTGCATATGACATGGCTTTCTGTGTCAAGAATACATTGCATCTATCTAGCATACCATGTTCTTACATCAAAGTACTGTTGTTGTGTATCCCGCATCAGTCACTCATGATTGGACGCTTTTAACATGGTAGTTTGATAGTGGTTGCATCTTGCATTGATTTCTATGTTGTACTGCTTCTAATTTTTCGAATTGCCACTTATGACAAGACACTTTTAACTTCGCAGAGTAATATTGGTTGCATCTTTCATATGGTGTCTAGCTTGCATTACTTCTACTTTCTTAAAAATCCTTCTGCTTAGTTTGCACATCGTACCTATAAATATGTCATGCCGTCCTGTTTTCCTTACAAATTCCATCCTCATACGGTTGTCTTACATCAAAGTATTGCTTGTCTGTATCATGCATCAATGAGCTCTGAAGAGCGATTTTATTCTTTTGTGTTGTGGGTACGGCTTGACATGGCAAAGTCAAAAAAGAGCAAGGAAAATAATATAGTAGGGAGTGTTGTTACTCGTCGGGTGAAACGAAAAAGGATCTGCCGTCGAGATTCTGCTGGTACTTATAGTGCAGTAGAAGGTCCAAGTCCACCGTCTAAATCTACAAACACAGTATCACCTGCTCCACCAGCTGCAGCATCTGCTTCAACTGTACCAGAATCTCAACGAGTTAGTCGTTTGTTTGCTCCGGAACTGGCCAGTTCCCAAGCTGCCTTCACACCTAACACTACTTCCGAAATACTTCTGACACAACAGGACTTGGCAAGATCAAATGAACCTCATGAGCATCAACACCAAGACGGTACCTGACCGAGTCAGGTTGCAGTTGCATGCTCCTTTATATATACTCTCACAGTTTGATGTACACTAACACTTTCCATATTCGTTGTTGAACTAGCACCACGGCGCAAGCGGAAACAGACATCAGGGATAATGCTTGACAGATTAACAAAATCTAAAGGAGGAATAATGGAGATCCATTTTGAGGCAGGTTTAAAAAGGCCACGTGATGCTACAGAGTCAGCCAAGTTAGTATCAGAGGCAGCCGTTGCCGTTAGGTGTCATGCACGTATCCTCCCAACGTGGATCCAGTACAGGAATGAGAAAGACAATACCGAGTTTAACACCTTCCTTGACCATTTATCCGTAAGTAATGTTATTCATCGCAATTAGTAATACTGTCTTGCTCTGTCCCATACTTTCTAGCTTCCTCCTATTAAGACTCGCATTCTTTTTTCAACAGATGAGGTTCAAGTTGGATCCGAAAGATGATGCAACTAAACAAGCATGTACTCATGTTTTTCAGTCTGCTCTGCGACAGTATCGGTACCACCTTAGAAAATCTCACTTTGAAGGCAAGGCTAACAATGAATCGCCCAAACATCTCCAGTGGAATATATTACAGATGAAGACTGGACAACCCTCGTTAAACACTGGTCTGATCCAAAGTATTAGGTAGGCTATATATATTTTATCAGACCACATATTGAACTTCTATTTATGTATGTGCCTTACAAGTGTATCTTCTTCTAGGCTAACTATTTGAAGAACAAAACCAACCGTTCTAAAGTGAAATTCCAACAGACAACAAGATCTCATTGAGGGAGTCCTGGATTAGGGGGTATCCGGACAGCTGGACTGTATACTTCGTCCGCACTGTTGTAGTGTGAAGATACAAGACTCAAGACTACGTCTCATGTCCGGATTGGACTCTCCTTTGCGTGGAAGACAAGCTTGACGATCCGGATATTATATTTCCTTCCTTGTAACCGACTCCGTGTAAACCCTAGCCCTCTTCAGTGTCTATATAAACCGGAGAGTTTGGTCCTTAGGGGGATGATCACAATCATAATCATCATAGGCTAGCTTCTAGGGTTTAGCCTCTACGATCTCGTGGTAGATCAACTCTTGCACTACACATATCATCAATATCAATCAAGCAGGAAGTAGGGTTTTACCTCCATCGAGAGGGCCCGAACCTGGGTAAACATTGTGTGCCTTGCCTCCTATTACCATTAGCCCAAGACACACAGATCGGGACCCCCTACCCGAGATCCACCGGCTTTGACACCGACATTGGTGCTTTCATTTAGAGTTCCTCTGTGTCATCGCTGCAAGACTCGATGGCTCCTTCAATCATCATCAACAACACGGTCCAGGGTGAGACTTTTCTCCCCGGACAGATCTTCGTGTTCGGCGGCTTCACACTGCGGGCCAATTCTCTTGGCCAACTGGAGCAGATCGACAGCTACGCCCCTGGCCACCAGGTCAGGTTCGGAAACCTGAACTACACAACCGATATCCGCGAAGACTTGATCTTCAACGGGTTCGGGCCTGCGCCAAGAGCGCCGGACAATCTCGATGAGCATGGCTTAGACCTGCTGTCGGACAACGCTCGGGATATCACCCCTGCAGTAGCCCCGGACCTAAATCCAGAGAAGATTGCGTTGCCCAAGGACGGGTGGATGGACCCCGTCCCGCAGGCCGCACACTCATTGGCGGTAGAGCCGAAGACAGGCCTCACCTCTAAAGAAGCCTGTAACGCCGGACCCCCGGACTCGTACCCGGCTGTAGGTTCCAGTCCGCGCGCTCCCGAGCCCACCGAGCCTGGTTGGGTTCCGGTAATGAAGTTCACCCCTGCGGATATCTTCCAGCACTTGCCCCTTGGCGACGTGCTAAACTCGTTAAATTCTCTCTCTTTGTCAGGAAACTCATGGCCGAACTATGACCGGCTCGAGTGGGAAGCAGGCGACGAAGGAATTCGTTGCCCACCCACCACCCACTTCATTGCCACGGTCGATGATTTAACCGACGCACTTGACTTCGACTCCGAAGACATCGACGGTATGGACGATGATGCAGGAGAAGAAAAGGAACCACCACTCACGGGGCGGTGGACAGCCACCTCCTCATATGATATATATATGGTGGACACTCCGAAGGAAACCAATGGAAATGAGGCAATGGAGGATAACCCCTCAGGGAAGAAAGCAAAGCATGGGCGTCGCCGGCGCCGCCCCAATCCCCGCCACAGCAATACCGGCACAGGAGACGAAAACAATCCGGATGGTGTCGAAGAGGAATACAACCCTGATCAGCCCGTCTTCGAGCAGGCCGAGCAGGAAGACGGGCAGGTCAGCCCAGAGGAACAGGAAACGGACGGATATTCGGAGGAGGACAACTACATTACCCCCTTCGAAGACGAGGTTAGCCTCGGCAACGACGAGTTCGGCGTGCCTGAGGACCCTGTGGAGCAGGAGCGCTTTAAGCGCTGGCTCATGGCCACTGCGCGAAGCCTGAAAAAGATCAGCGGCAGCTCCAAGCTGATCAAGACCTGCTCACAGACAGATGGACTGAAGTCCTGGCAGCCGAGGAATATGGACTCGAGCACCATACGGCTGACCGGCCACCACATGGCCAGGATAAAACGGCATATCAGCCCGAATACCAGCCCGCACCCTCACGCCAATACACTACGGCCCGGGGCAATAGGCAAGACCTGCAAGATATACTGGAAAACAAAGCAGGACAGCCAAGATCGATCTAGGATCGTGGGGGCGCGCCCCAACACGCGACGATGACTGAGGGAGTCCCGGATTAGGGGGTGTCCGGATGACCGAACTATGACCTTTGGCCGGACTCCTGGACTATGAAGATACAAGATTGAAGACTTCGTCCCGTGTCTGGATGGGACATTCCTTGGCGTGGAAGGCAAGCTTGGCGATACGATATGTAGATCTCCTCCCATTGTAACCGACTCTGTGTAACCCTATCCCTCTCTAGTGTCTATATAAACCGGAGAGTTTTAGTCCGTAGGACGAACAACAATCATACCATAGGCTAGCTTCTAGGGTTTAGTCTCTCTGATCTCGTGGTAGATCTACTCTTGTACTACCCATATCATCAATATTAATCAAGCAGGAGTAGGGTTTTACCTCCATCGAGAGGGCCCGAACCTGGGTAAAAACATCGTGTCCCTTGTCTCCTGTTACCATCCGCCTAGACGCATAGTTCGGGACCCCCTACCCGAGATCCGCCGGTTTTGACACCGACATTGGTGCTTTCATTGAGAGCCCGGCATTGGCTTAAAAGCCTTTCCGAAAACACCATAGGAAGTTGGGAAGAGCCCGAGGACGCTTTTCGGGCAAATTTTCAAGGGACTTATGTCCGACCTCCGGATGCAGACTATCTAAGTCATATAACTCAACAAACCAGAGAGTCAGCCCAGAAACTCTGGAACAGATTTCTTACTAAAAAGAACCACATAGTCGACTGTCCGGACGCCGAAGCCTTAGCAGCTTTCAAGCACAGCGTCCGGGACGAATGGCTCGCCAGAGACCTCGGCCAAGAAAAGCCAAGAACAATGGCCGCATTAACAAGCCTCATGACCCGCTTTTGCGCGGGAGAAGATAGCTGGTTGGCAAGGAGTAGCACCAGCGATCCAAGTACATCCGGATCTAGGGATGGAAACGGGAAACCGCGATGTAGCAAGGACCAGCGCCGGACCAAGGGAAGCAGCCCGAAGAGCACGGCAGTCAACGCCGGATTCAAAAGCTCTCGGCAGAATCAGAAAAAGCCGCCCCCCAAGGATAATAGGGATGAGCTATCCAACCTCAACAAAATCTTGGACAAAATATGCCAAATCCACAGTACTCCCGGGAGGCCTGCAAACTACACCCACAGAGATTGTTGGGTCTTCAAGCAATCCGGCAAACTTAACACCGAACACAAGGGGCTCGACATACCAAGCGAGGACGACGACGAACCCCACAAGCAGAGCACCAGAGAACAAAAGAAGTTCCCGCAAGAAGTCAAAACAGTAAATTCACTTCACGTGACAAAATGGAAAAACAGAGTGGCGCCTATGGAGATACGCGCCATACGGCCTGTCCCAGAGGAGTCCCGCCACTGGTTGTTGCAACCAATCACCTTCGATCATCAGGATTACTCTAGAAGTATCCGGAACGCAGGCTGGACTGCCTTGGTATTAGATCCGATAATTGACGGACTCCACTTTACACAAGTCCTAATGGATGGCGGCAGCGATCTAAACCTGCTATACCAGGACACAATCCGCAAAATGGGGATAAGCCCAACAATAATTCGCCATGGCAACACTTCCTTTCAAGGGGTAACGCCAGGCCCAGATACCCGTTGTACGGGTTCCCTCTTGTTAGAAGTTGTGTTTGGCTCCCCCGACAACTTCCGAAGCGAAAAGCTAACCTTCCACGTCGCCCCAATCATAAGTAGCTATCAAGCACTACTGCGACGTGAAGCTTTCGTCTTCTTTAACGCAATACCGCATTATGCATTCCTTACACTTAAAATGACCGGTCCGCGAGGCATCATCTCATTAAAGGGAAATATCGAGTGTTCCTCGAGCGCGGGAGACGGTGCGGCCACCTTGATAGCCACACACTAGACCAGCTTTACTAGTTAAAGCACCTAAACAGGTCGTTCAAGACCCCGAACATGGTTAGACGACTCCGGCGTAAACATACAAAGGCTTACTAGCCGCATACCCCTGTACAAGGGGCTCGACGCGTTTACACCAAGAAACAATAAAGCTCAATTCTACCCATTTTCTGAATTATACTTTGTTTATTTAATATAACATAGATTTTTCGCACGATTGTTTTCAACTAAGTTCCTCTCTTTTACAGATGAGCACCGTGCTACACCCGTCCAGGATACGGCACAACGGAGACACAGGCGCAGACGTGCAGTAGGGACCCATTCAAAGGATTCTTTTCAGATTAAGACCCTGCGTAAACCTTTTTCACTGTCTCTTGTTGATACACATCCCCCAGTTTCTTGTTATAACCAAGGAGGAGGCTGGCGTCTTGGCATGTGGCCACGTCAGAAATTTGCGCGTACCTGGACACCAGGGGCTTCTTACCAAGGGCTTTTGTTCAGCCTGTTTTCATAAAGACTGAATACCTTAGGGAGTGTTCGGCGTCGCGAGTTTGGCCTTATATGCATCAGCTCCTAATCATGTATTTGGTCAAATGTTGGGTTTGCCTGGCTCCTATGTTTTGTTGTCTTATGTTCCGCTCCATCGGCTAAGGCGGCACCAGGAGAACTACTGCGATTGTGCCCCGGTTCGGCCAGGCGAGCACCTCAGTAGAGAAAGCCGAAAACTAACTGTCATGATATAGCGCGAGGCTGGTTAACCACTCGATGACTTGCTAGAATCTTTAGGATTCCTCCACATTAACGAAGGGCCGTTTTACGGTCAGGCACACACGCGCCCCAAATTCGGGTGAGCGCGGTGCCCTAGGGGCTATATAGTAGCCCCACTGTCAAACTCCTATGGCTAAGTGAAAGTGATAAAGCATTATAATCCGGTTGCCTAGTTCGCTGCGCTATCAGCTCCTTTATAGGACCAAGACGTTGGATCAAGTGTGAAAATGCGCCTTCTACGAACACCCCCCGCATTATATGTGTGGGGGCTGAAGCCAACGACTGCCATCTTTCAGGTTATATACACATATACATTAACGGCCGCACAGAGGTATTCTAATTCTTGAAAGCACAAGTATAAAAAGCTTTTATATTCCATCAAAACATTGTTTTACAATAATACACGTTATTCGAACATAACATCCTTCGAGCACTGCGTCTCTATTAAACGATCGCCCTGCAGAACTTCCTCAAAATAGTGCTCGGGAGGCACTCGGCTTTCGTCCGAATCTTGGGATGCAACAACACTGGCCTTCATCTCTGCCCAGTATGTCTTGACACGGGCAAGAGCCATCTGTGCACCCTCTATGCATGCTGACCTCTTCATTCCATCAATATGCGGCACCGCACCAAGGAACTGTTGCACCAAGCTAAAATAACTCTTCGGCTCGGGCCCTTTCGGCCACAGATGACTCACGACATGCTTCATGGCGAGTCCGGATAACCTGTTCAGCTCCGCCCATGCGGCCAAACGATCGGATACTGAAAGTGGGCGCTCTAGGATTGTGGACCTGCGACCAAAAAAGTTCTTCCAATTCATGGTCATTTAGACCCCAGAAGTGTTCGGTCGTGTCCGCGCCACTCGCCGCCAAATCCAGATAAGTGTTCACCGTACTCCAATTCCGGTCCAACGAAGCATACTTAGGATCCCCGAACTTCATCCGCAGCATATAGGGCTTTCCAGACGTGATATCTCCGGCCTGACGTAGCTCCTCCTTCATAGCTCTCATTGCAGAGCGAGTATCCTTGGCCTCGGCAGTGACCTTTTCTAGGTCCTTCTGTGCCACCCTATCTTCTTTTTCAAGAAGCTTGCAACGGTCGGCAGCATTCTTCAATTTTACAGCCAGCTCGGTCATTTCCTTCTTGCTCTGGCAGTGAGCAGTCTGTTCGGCTTTTAGCTCTTCATCCGCCTTTAAGGCAGCCGCATCACTTTTTCTGGCTTGCTCCTTGGCTCGGGCAAGTTTCGCCCGAAGGTTCTCCATGGCAGCGGCACCATCTGCATTAAGCACACATGTTATAAGGTACGAGCATCAAGCTCCTCTTACCAAATGTCTTTGGAGACATTACATACCTTATGCCTCGTCCAGCCGCTCGTTGACAAGCGCGATGTCGGCATCTGCCACGTCAAGTTGCCGCTTTAGCTCGGCAAATTCATCAGTCTGGCTAGCCACCGAACACTTCGCCACCTACATAGGAAAGGCGCCATATTATACCTGGGATTATGATCCTCTACGCGCCGTCATTTTTGACAACGCACAGAGTCTCAGGGGCTACTATCTATACAGGGCGCATTTTATATATGTGGATCTGTCAAAAGGTACATCATTTCGCGTACCTCAAAACCTATCAGTAAACTCCTGGCAGCCTCATACAATCCGCTTTCCGCGGATGAAATCCTTCTAATCACCGTATTCATCAAGACACGGTGTTCTTCTGAGATAGACGCTCGCCCGAGCAGATCCTTCAGCTCCTCCGACCGTGCACCGGACGGTGCCGGACTTGTCCGAAGACCTTTTTCGAAGGCCGGATTCGGAGAAACCCTCCGAGACGACACCCTGGGGTCGCCCGCCTCGCAAGACGGTACAACTGGGGGAGGCGTTCCGCTCTCCATCATCTCCGGATGAAGATCCCCTGAAGATGAGCTCTGCTGAGAAGGGTTGAGATCCGAACTACAAGGTAAACATTCGGTTATCTTCAACAGGGATGTCTCTCATTTTAAAACCCCTCTCTTTACTTACGGCTCGGTGGAGAGCTGATCCCCTTGGGGGCGCAATGCGGCCGGGGAACCCTCCGGCGCCGGACCCTTTGACGAAGATTTCTTCCCCCGCTTTGAGGCCATCGCCTCCGGGTCTTCAGAGGCGGTCCTCTTCTTTCCCTGGATAGAGGAATTCGCAATTCCTCCTTTCCTGACAGCCTCCTTCGCGGAGGCGGTAGCTTCTTTGTTCCCCTCTTCACCTTCTTCCAAAGGCGCAATCTCCAGCATCCTGGTCAACACGGGATCCGGCGTGGTCTCAGGGAGGGGGCCGGACACCTGATAAGCTTTGCTTTCGCTATCCACTCATGTTTAAAGGATAGCTCTTTTAAGGGCAATTTTATGATAAATGTACGGATAGCATGTCTGGGTACAGGGCTACTTACTTGAGTATCCGGGCGATTGCAGCTCAGACCTGCGTCCTCGGACAAGTCTGGACACATTGCTTGTGATCCGAAGAACAATTTGTACATCTCCACGGGTGTCATGCCCATAAAATGTTGGAGAGCTCGTGGTCCTTCCGGATTAAACTCCCACGGACGAAGGGGACGGCGTTTGCAGGGCAGGACGCGATGAATCAACATAACCTGCGTCACTACGGCCAGATTGATATCTCTTTCTAGGAGATCTCGAATGCGGCCCTGCAATAAGGGCACGTCCTTGGACGGCCCCCAGTTAAGCCCTTTATTGACCCATGACACCAGCTATGGTGGGGGACCTGAGCGAAAGGCAGGAGGCGCCACCCATTTGGTGCCCCTGGGAGCTGTGATATAAAACCACTCTTGTTGCCTCAAGCTGAACTCCTCTTGAAAAGAGCCCTCAGGCCATGGAGCATCGGCAATCTTGCTTATAACAGCACCTCCACACTCCGCGTGCTGCCCCTCGATCATCTTTGGCTCTACTTTGAAGGTTTTGAGACACAATCCGAAGTGAGGAGTAATATGGAGGAAGGCCTCGCACACGACAATGAACGATGCGATATGGAGGATGGACTCCGGAGCTAAGTCGTGAAATTCCAGCCCATAGTAAAACATGAGCCCCCTCACGAAGGGGTCAATCGGGAAGCCTAGCCACCGAAGGAAGTGAGACGCGAACACCACGCTCTCACCGGGCTTGGGAGTGGGAATGACCTGCCCGTAAGCAGGCAACCTATGCAAGATTTCACCGGTTAGATACCTGGTGTCTCTTAGCTTTAACACGTCTTCTTCCGTAACGGAGGAAGGCATCCACTGGCCTTGAAGGTCGGAGCCGGACCTCGTCGAAGGTCCGAAGCGCCTGAATCTGGAGCTTTGGGTGTTGGAACTCAAGGCGAGAGGCGGATTTGATTGGGATTGAAACAAAGGAGTCGAGCCTTGGTCTCTTTATAAAGAGGTTGAATACCAAGAGCCCTCCCCGTGACTGTTTGGGACTCGCTTTCGATTAAAGAGGTATACTAATGGCACGGTTGGGTTACCCATGCCCGTATTGATGAGAATCCCGGAATAAGGAGACACGATCTCTGCTTTGACAAGACGTGCCAAGGAAACTGCCTCGCTAAACGCGCTGAGGTGGGACAGTGAAACGATTCGAATAAAGGCTTGGCCATGGCATGATCTCACGCTGCAGAATACGTCAACAGATTAGATTTGTACAAATATTATTCTCTCTACGGTGGTATGTGGAACTTATTTCGCAGAGTCGTACACTATCCTTGTGTTCAATATCTTCTATGAAGTATTCGAAGGAGGAACCCGCCTTGCAATGCCGAAGATAATTTACGCGCAGGACTCGTCGTCATTGAAGCCTGGTTCAGGGGCTACTGAGGGAGTCCCGGATTAAGGGGTGTCCGGATGACCGGACTATGACCTTTGGCCAGACTCCTGGACTATGAAGATACAAGATTGAAGACTTCGTCCCGTGTCCGGATGGGACATTCCTTGGCATGGAAGGCAAGCTTGACGATACGATATGTAGATCTCCTCCCATTGTAACCGACTCTGTGTAACCCTAGCCCTCTCCGGTGTCTATATAAACCGGAGAGTTTTAGTCCGTAGGACGAACAACAATCATACCATAGGCTAGCTTCTAGGGTTTAGCCTCTCTAATCTCGTGGTAGATCTACTCTTGTACTACCCATATCATCAATATTAATCAAGCAGGAGTAGGGTTTTACCTCCATCGAGAGGTCCCGAACCTGGGTAAAAACATCGTGTCCCTTGTCTCCTGTTACCATCCGCCTAGACGCACAATTCGGGGCCCCCTACCCGAGATCCGCCAGTTTTGACACCGACAATGACCATCACGCCGGATACACCATCAACAAGTCCGACCGGGCCGAATACAGCCACCCAGACCCATTCGAACTGCGCAGCCACATAGCCCGGCACAGAGGCGCCGCACACCCCCTCTGCTTCACTGACGAAGTGATGGATCATGAATTCCATAAGGGTTCAAACCCATAAACATCGAATCATACGATGGCACAACAGACCCCGAGTATGGATCGAAGATTTCCTTCTCCACATTCACATGGCCCGCGGAGACGATCTACACGCCATCAAGTATCTCCCCCTTAAGCTCAGATGACCCGCCCGATACTGGCGAAACAGCCTGCCCGCAAATTCCATTGGCAGTTGGGAAACCCTGGAAGACGCGTTCCTCGACAACTTCCAGGGCACATACGTGCGACCACCGGATACCGATGATTTGAGCCACATTACTCAACAGACCAGAGAGTCAGCTAGGAAATTTTGGACTCGGTTCCTAACTAAAAAGAACCAAATAGTCGACTGTCCGGACGCCGAAGCCCTGGTGGCCTTTAAGCATAATATCCATGATGAGTGGCTCGCTCGACACCTCGGCCAGGAAAAACCCAAGTCCATGGCAGCACTCACGACACTAATGACCCGCTTTAGCGCGGGCGAGGACAGCTGGTTGGCTCGCAGTAGCACCACGCCACATTCCGGCACCTCGGATGTCCGCGACAATAACGACAAGCCACGACGCAACAGACATAGGCGATAGAACAATGGTGACAACGCTGAAGACACGGCAGTCAACGCCGGATTCAGCGGATCCAAATCCGGTCAGCGGAAAAAGCCGTTCAAAAGAAACAATCAGGGACCGTCCAGTATGGACCGCATACTGGAATGCTCGTGCCAAATTCATGGCACCCCGTACAAGCCAGCAAATCACACTAATAGAGACTGTTGGGTGTTCAAACAGACCGGTAAAATAAACGCCGAAAACAAGGACAAGGGGCTGCACAGCGACGATGACGAGGAGCCCCAACATCCAAACACGGGGGGACAGAAGAAATTTCCTCCCCAGGTGAAAACGGTCAACATGATCTACACCACCCACATTCCCAAACGGGAATGGAAGAGAGCACTACGGGACGTCTATGCGATGGAGCCAGTCGCCCCAAAATTCAACCCATGGTCAGCCTGTCCGATCACCTTTGATTGTAGGGATCACCCTACCAGCATTCGTCACGGCGGTTCAGCCGCATTGGTCCTAGACCCAATCATCGACGGATTCCACCTCACGCGAGTCCTTATGGACGGCGGCAGCATCCTGAACCTTCTTTATTAGGACATAGTGTGCAAAATGGGCATCGACCCTTCAAGGATCAAGCCCACCAAAACCACCTTCAAAGGTGTAATTCCAGGAGTAGAGGCCCGTTGCACTGGCTCTATAACATTGGAAGTGGTCTTTGGATCTCCGGATAACTTCCGAAACAAAGAGTTAATCTTCAATATCGTCCCTTTCCGTAGTGGTTACCATGCACTGCTTGGACGGACCGCATTCGCTAGATTCAATGCGATACCACGCTATGCATACCTCAAGCTCAAGATGCCAGGACCGTGCGGGGTCATAATAGTCAACGGAAACATGGACCGCTCTCTTCGTACAGAAGAACATACTCCAGCCCTCACGGCAGAAGTACAATGCGGCCTCCTTCGACAAACCACCAATCCGGCGATGACAACCTCGGACACCGTCAAGCGAGTCCGGAGCACCCTGCAACAGGATCACCAGGCACGCCAAGAGCGCGACTAGCAGTCCGGCCTCCGCTCAAGCCCCATCAAAGCAGCATTCGTGCCACGCGTACACAATTACGCACTCAAAATACCATGGGCATAGGCGGAGGCGCAACAGTGACTCAGTCAATAGTGCGGTATAACCGCAACATACCTTCATAACCCTCCCTTTTTATCTTTTAGGACACTGCTTTAGGGCAGCCTCTTCAGAAGAGCCAGATTGTCGGACTTACACAGGAGAGAAAACCAAGGAGGCAACAGGCTTTGCGCACAAAGGAAATACCCAGGTGGAATCTGTTCATGATCGTTATACCTGTTTTATATACCTACATGCAGCCTGCCCTTCGATAGGACATGTTAAATAGTCCTATTCACTTCTGCTTAAACGCACTCAATGTAAACATACGCTTAAACGTATTATTCATCAATGGGAGATAATATATAGCGTCAGCTTATTAATCCTATTTTGCGCATTTTTCTTATAAATGTTCATTTAATATCGCGTCTGTACACCTCGGTACGTTCAGTTTGCCAGGGGCTTCTTATGGCGCCCCATAGTACGGCAAGACAAGTCCGAACACTTTCAACAGTGCGTCACCCCGAACTTATAGCACTATATGCATCAGCTCCGAATCACGTCTTGGGTCAACAGTTGGGTTTGCCCGGCTCCCTTGTTTTGGTACCTTACGTTCCGTTATATCGGCTAAGGTAGCGCAGGGAGAACTACTGCGATTGTGTCCCGGTTGTTCCGGACGAGCACCTCAGTAGAGAAAGCCGAAAACTGACCGGCATGATGCGGCGAGAGCTGGTCGCTGTTCGAGAGGTCTTAAAATCCTTAAAGATTTTTTCCGCTTCAGGCGAGGAATTGGCTTCGTCCGATTTAGGCGTATATAGCGCCCCAATTCGGCTTTCCGAATTCTAGGGGCTTCGTCGAAATTCAAAATTGTAGACTTCTATGGCTAAGTGAAAGTTATAAAGTCGCATAGTCCGATTGCCTTGTTCGCTGCGCCACACACCTCCTTAAGGGACCAAACATTTGGATAAAGAGTGTCCGGGTTTTTCCAGGAACACCCCGGTAATAGTTACGTGGGGGCGGAAGCCGACAACTGGCCTACTTTCAGAATTCTACAAACAGCCACTACTACGTCTTGAGCTTGCGTTGGTTTTCCTCGAAGAGGAGAGGGTGATGCAGCAATAGTAGCGTAAGTATTTCCCTCGGTTTTTGAGAACCAAGGTATCAATCCAGTAGGAGGCTCCTCAAAAGTCCCACACACCTACACAAACAAACAAAGAACTCACAACCAACGCAATAAAGGGGTTTTCAATCCCTTCACGGCTACTTGCGAAAGTGAGATCTAATAGAGATAGTAAGATAAGATAAATATATTTTTGGTATTTTATAATATAGATGCAAAAAGTAACGATGCAAATAAAAGTAGATTGGAAGCAAATATGATAAGAG
The DNA here is from genome assembly GCF_002162155.2 of Triticum dicoccoides. Lineage (NCBI taxonomy): Eukaryota > Viridiplantae > Streptophyta > Magnoliopsida > Poales > Poaceae > Triticum > Triticum dicoccoides. The sequence continues at coordinate 283,204,612 of NC_041389.1, forward strand.
ATAGACCCGGGGGCCATAGGTTTCACTAGTGGCTTCTCTCAAGATAGCATAAGTATTACGGTGGGTGAACAAATTACTGTCGAGCAATTGATAGAAAAGCGAATAATTATGAGATTGTCTAGGCATGATCATGTATATAGGCATCACGTCCGCAACAAGTAGACCGACTCCTGCCTGCATCTACTACTATTACTCCACACATCGACCGACTCATGCCTGCATCTGAGAGTATTAAGTTCATAAGAACAGAGTAACGCATTAAACAAGATGACATGATGTAGAGGGATAAACTCAAGCAATATGGTATAAAACCCATCTTGTTATCCTCGATGGCAACAATACAATACGTGCCTTGCAACCTTTTCTGTAACTGGGTAAGGACACCGCAAGATTGAACCCAAAGCTAAGCACTTCTCCCATGGCAAGAAAGATCAATCTAGTAGGCCAAACCAAACTGATAATTCGAAGAGACTTGCAAAGATAACTCAATCATACATAAAAGAATTCAGAGAAGATTCAAATATTATTCATAGATAAACTTGATCATAAACCCACAATTCATCGGATCTCGACAAACACACCGCAAAAAGAGTTTACATCGAATAGATCTCCACAAGAGAGGGGGAGAACATTGTATTGAGATCCAAAAAGAGAGAAGAAGCCATCTAGCTAATAACTATGGACCCGTAGGTTTGTGGTAAACTACTCACAACTCATCGGAGGGGCAAGGATGTTGATGTAGAAGCCCTCCATAGTCGATTCCCCTCTGGGGGAGCGCCGGTGAAGGCTCCAAGTTGGGATCTCACGGATACAGAAGGTTATGGTGGTGGAAATTGTGTTTCGTCTACTCCGTGGAGGTTTTCAGGGTACGTAGGCTTATATAGGAGGAAGAAGTACGTCGGTGGACGCCCGAGGGGCCCACGAGATAGGGGCGCGCCCTATAGGGGGCCCTCCTATCTCGTGGAGTCCTCGGCTGCTTCTTGACGTGCACTCCAAGTCCTCTGGATGACGTTCGTTCCAAAAATCATGCTCCCGAAGGTTTCATTCCGTTTGGACTCCGTTTGATATTCCTTTTCTTCGAAATACTGAAATAGGCAAAAAAACAGCAATACGGGCTGGGCCTCCAGTTAGTAGGTTAGTCCCAAAAATGATATAAATATGTATAATAAAGCCCATAAACATCCAAAAGGGGTGATATAATAACATGGAACAATCAAAAATTATAGATACGTTGGAGACATATCAAGCATCCCCAAGCTTAATTCCTGCTCGTCCTCGAGTAGGTAAATCATAAAAAGTGAATTTTTGATGTGGAATGCTACCTAGCATAGTTCTCAATGTAATTTTCTTTATTATGGCATGAATGTTCAGATCCAAATGATACAAAATAAAAGTTCATATTAACATGAAAATGGTGATACTTCAAGCATACTAATCAAAGTAATCATGTTCAAAATACTATGGCTAAAGAAAGTTATCCCTACAAAATCATATAGTCTGGTTGTTGCTCTATCTTCATCACACAAAGTATTTAATCATGCACAACCCCGATGACAAGCCAAGCAATTGTTTCATACCTTAATAATCTCAAACTCTTTCAACTTTCACGCAATACATGAGCGTGAGCCATGGACATAGCACTATATGTGGAATAGAATGGTGGTTGTGGAGAAGACAAAAAAGGAGAAGATAGTCTCACATCAACTAGGCGTATCAACGGGCTATGGAGATGCCCATTAATAGATATTAATGTGAGTGAGTAGGGATTGCCATGCAACGGATACACTAGAACTATAAATATATGAAAGCTCAACAAAAGAAACTAAGTGGGTGTGCATCCAACTTGCTTGCTCACGAAGACCTAGGGCACTTTTGAGGAAGCCCATCATTGGAATATACAAGCCAAGTTCTATAATGAAAAATGCCCCACTAGTATATGAAAGTGACAACATATAAGACTCTCTATCATGAAGATCATGGTGCTATTTTGAAGCACAAGTGTGGAAAAAGAGATAGTAGCATTGTCCCTTCTCTCTTTTTCTCTCATTTTTTTCTTTTTTCTTTTTTTTCTTTGGCCTTTCATTTTATTTTATTTCTTTTTGGCCTTTCTCTTTTTTTTCATAGTTTTCATCATCCTTTTCTCACTAGGACAATGCTCTAATAATGAAGATCATCACACATTTATGGATTTACAACTCAAGAATTACAACTCAAAGCTAGAATAAGATATGACTCTATATGAATGCCTCCGGCGGTGTACCGGGATATGCAATGAATAAGAGCGACATGTATGAAAATTATGAAGGTGGCCTTGCCACAAATACGATGTCAACTACATGATCATGCAAAGAGCAATATGACAAAAGTAATGCATGTCATATGAACGGAACGGTGGAAAGTTACATGGCAATATATCTCGGAATGGCTATGGAAGTGCCATAATAGGTAGGTATGGTGGCTGTTTTGAGGAAGGTAAATGGTGGGTGTATGGTACCGGCGAAAGTTGCGTGGCACAAGAAAGGCTAGCAATGATGGAAGGGTGAAAGGGTGCGTATAATCCATGGACTCAACATTAGTCAAAAGAACTCATGTACTTGTTGCAAAAATCTAGAAGTCATCAAAAACCAAAGCACTAGGCGCATGCTCCTAGGGGGATAGATTGGTAGGAAAAGACCATCGCTCGTCCCCGACCGCCACTCATAAGGAAGACAATCAATAAATAAAATTGTGCTCCAACTTCATCACAAAGCGGTTCACCATACGTGCATGCTACGGGAATCACAAACTTCAACACAAGCATTCTTTAAATTCATAATCAGCCAACTAGCATGACTTTAATATCACTACCTCCATATCTCAAAACAATTATCAAGCATCATATTGATCATATCATCCAATTCTTTTTCTATGATAGTTTTTATTATACCCAACTTGGATACTCATTATTCTAGGACCAACTTTAAAACCATATCAAATACCATGCTACTCTAAAATACTCTCAAAAAGATATAAGTGAAACATGAGAGAGTAGAAATTTCTTCAAAATTAAGACACCACCGTGCTCTAAAAGATATAAGTGAAGCACTAGAGCAAAAACTATCAAGCTCAAAAGTTATAAGTGAAACACATAGAGTATTCTAGCAAATTCTAATCAAGTAGGCTTATCCCAAAAGGTGTGTATAGCAAGGATGATTGTGTTAAACTAAAAAACAAAGACTAATATAATACACGACGCTCCAAGCAAAACACATATCATGTGGCGAATAAAAATATAGCTCCAAGTAAAGTTACCAATGAACGAAGACAAAAGAGGGGATGCCTTCCCGGGGCATCCCCAAGCTTAGGCTTTTGGCTATCCTTGCATATCTTGGGGTGCCTTTGGCATCCCCAAGCTTAGGCTCTTGCCACCCTTTATTCCATAGTCCATAAAAGCTTTACCCAAAACTTGAAAACTTCACAACACAAAACTCAACAGGAAATCTTATAAGCTCTGTTAGTGAAAGAAACAAAAACCATCACATAAGGTACTGTAATGAACTCATTCTTTATTTATTTTGGTGTTAAACCTACTGTATTCCAACTTCCCTATGGTTTATAAACTATTTTACTAGCCATAGATGCATTGAAATAAGCAAACAACACAAGAAAAACAGAATCTGTCAAAAACAGAACAGTCTGTAGAAATCTGTAGCTAACGCAAACTTCTGGAACTCCAAAAATCCTACCAAAATAGGAAGTCCTGGACAACTTGTTTCTCGAACATCAACAAAAAGAATCAACGCCAAAGCACGTTTCTGTGATTTAACAAAATTATATTCGTTCGTGCAACGTTTCTGTTTTTCAGCAGAATCAAATCAACTATCATCATAGGTTATCCTATAGGTTCTACTTGGCACAAACACTAATTAAAAGATAAAACACATCTAAACAGAAGGTAGATGCAAGATCTATTACTAAACAGGAGCAAAAACAAAAAACATAAAGAAAATTGGGTTGCCTCCCAACTAGCGCTATCGTTTAATGCCCCTAGCTAGGCATAAAAGCAAAGATAGATCTAATGGGTGCCATCCTTGGCACTAAATTCATCAATAGAGCGCTTGTGATCTCTAGGGATTTCTCCCTTTTTAGCAATAGCTAATCCTTTAGGAAAAAATTCAAGAGATTCATTGGTAGCAAGAGGTTCCTTAACGATAGAGAGACAATTGGGACGAACACTTATGGATTTGGGATCCGCGTCTCCCTTACTAGAAGATTCACCCTTATTTTTAGGAACATAAATAAACTTGGCAATTTTAGTAGAGGGTTTGTGAGTGTTTTCCATGGAGGAAAACGCAGAACCTAAGTTTGTAATGATATCCTCAAGTTTACCGATTCTAGCAGAGTCTAGATCTATTTTCTCATTAACTATAGGTTATTTTTTTTAAGATTTTTCAAAGTAACTCCAACCCTAGATCCAAATTGGGTAATGTGATTACGAATCTTTTTATCCAAATTTTAATCAACTCAACAGTGGCAATTTTATTTTCAATAATCTCAAACCGTTGCATAACGTGTTCCAAAGTTAAAACAGTTCCATTGACCAAAAGAGGTGGTGGGCCAAACAAATCTAACATAGCATTATAAGCATCAAATGTATGGCTACTCATGAAATCACCTCCGGTAGCAATATCAAGAACACATCTATTCCAAGGAGTAATGCTACATAAAAATTGCGGAGAAGAACGGAAGTGGAAAGCTTCCTAGAAGCTTTACATTGGGCATTGCAAATTCTATGCCAAGCATCTTTTAAATTTTCTCCCTCCCTTTGCTTAAAATTGAGAATTTCTTGTTCGGGAGTGATAATAAGGATAGCAGGACTAGCCATGGTGACAAGGTAAACGAACTAACACACGGCAAACAGAAAAAGGCAAGCGAAAAGAGAGGAGGAGATTGGGAAAGAGAGGGCGAATAAAACGGCAAGGGTGAAGTGGGGGAGAGGAAAACGAGAGGCAAATGGCAAATAATGTAAATGCGAGGGAGATGGGTTTGTGATGGGTACTTGGTATGTCTTGACTTGAGCGAAGACCTCCCCGGCAACGGCGCCAGAAATCCTTCTTGCTACGTCTTGAGCTTGCTTTGGTTTTCCTCAAAGAGGAGAGGGTGATGCAGCAACAGAAGCATAAGTATTTCCCTCAGTTTTTGAGAACCAAGGTATCAATCCCGTAGGAGGCTCCTCAAAAGTCCCACGCACCTACACAAACAAAAAAAACCCGCAACCAACGCAATAAAGGGTTGTCTATCCCTTCACGGCCACTTGCGAAAGTGAGATCTAATAGAGATAGTAACATAAGATAAATATATTTTTGGTATTTTATAATATAGATGCAAAAAGTAAAGATGCAAATCAAAGTAGATTGGAAGCAAATATGATAAGAGATAGACCCGAGGGCCATAGGTTTCACTAGTGGCTTCTCCCAAGATAGCATAAGTATTATGGTGGTTGAACAAATTACTGTCGAGCAATTGATAGAAAAGCGAATAATCATGAGATTATCTAGGCATGATCATGTAAATAGGCATCACGTCCGCAACAAGTAGACCGACTCCTGCCTGCATCTACTACTATTACTCCACACATCGGCCGACTCCTGCCTGCATCTAGAGTATTAAGTTCATAAGAACAGAGTAACGCATTAAGCAAGATGACATGATGTAGAGGGATAAACTCAAGCAATATGATATAAAACCCATCTGGTTATCCTCGATGGCAACAATACAATACGTGCCTTGCAACCCTTTCTATCACTGGGTAAGGACACCGCAAGATTGAACCCAAAGCTAAGCACTTCTCCCATGGCAAGAAAGATCAATCTAGTAGGCCAAACCAAACTGATAATTCGAAGAGACTTGCAAAGATAACTCAATCATACATAAAAGAATTCAGAGAAGATTCAAATATTATTCATAGATAAACTTGATCATAAACCCACAATTCATCGGATCTCGACAAACACACCACAAAAAGAGTTTACATCGAATAGATCTCCACAAGAGAGGGGGAGAACATTGTATTGAGATCCAAAAAGAGAGAAGAAGCCATCTAGCTAATAACTATGGACCCGTAGGTCTGTGGTAAACTACTCACAACTCATCGGAGGGGCAAGGATGTTGATGTAGAAGCCCTCCGTGGTCGATTCCCCCTCCGGCGGAGCGCCGGCGAAGGCTCCAAGATGGGATCTCGCAGATACAAAAGGTTACGGTGGTGGAAATTGTGTTTCGTCTACTCCCTGGATGTTTTCGGGCTACGTAGGCTTATATAGGAGGAAGAAGTACGTTGGTGGACGCCCGAGGGGCCCACGAGACAGGGGGCGCGCCCTATAGGGGGGGCTCCTATCTCGTGGAGTCCTCGGCTGCTTCTTGACTTGCACTCCAAGTCCTCTGGATCACGTTCGTTCCAAAAATCACGCTCCCAAAGGTTTTATTCCGTTTGGACTCCGTTTGATATTCCTTTTCTTCGAAATACTGAAATAGGCAAAAAAAACAGCAATACAGCCTGGGCCTCCGGTTAGTAGGTTAGTCCCAAAAATGATATAAATATGTAAAATAAAGCCCATAAACATCCACAAGGGGTAATATAATAGCATGGAACAATCAAAAATTATAGATACGTTGGAGATGTATCAGCCGCACAGAAGGTAATATTTTAAATCAAAAAGCGCCTACATAGTGCAAGTAACTTCGTCTTTATATTACAACAACGACAGAAGTACATTTACTCAAGTATCATGTCCTTGGTACATTCATCGGCCACGAGACGAGCACGTTTCATCACGCTATCATAATATTTTTCGGGACAACGATGCGTCGTGCCCTCCGGCGGCCCGTCCTTCACCAGCTTCTCCGCATCCAGCTTGCCCTAGTGCACCTTCGCACGGGCAAAGGCCCGGCAGGAACCCTCAATGCAAACGGATCGCTTGATCACCTCAAGCCTTGGACAGGCATTTACCATCCGCTTGATCGGGCCGAAGTAGCTAGTGGGCAGGGGCTCACCAGGCCACATCCGGACTATGAAATCTTTCATAGCCACTTCGGCCGCCCTGTGGAGTTCAACCAACTGCTTTAGTTGGTCACTCAGAGGCATTGGGTATTCGGCTCCAGCATACTGGGACCAGAACAGGTTCTCCGTTGAACTCCCCTCCTCGGCACGGTAGAACTCCGCGGCATCTGATACGCTCCGTGGCAGATCTGCGAATGCCCCTGTGGAGCTCCGAATTCGGGTAAGTAAAAGAAACGCCTCCTCCACATGCTTGCTTTGCATAAAGATTGTCTTACCCGCTGCTATCTTCTTGGCCACCTGGATTTCCTGCTGTGCCTTTTCGGCTTTGGCCTTGGCGTCTTTCACACTCGCAAGGGCCTTCGCAAGCTCAGTCTCTTTCATCTTAAGATCATGCTCCAAGGACTCGAACTTCTTGCCGAGCTCCTGGAGCTCTTGCTGTACCTTGCCCACTCTAGCATCTTGCTTTTCGCGCTCCTTGCGCTCCAAGGCCGCCTTATCTTCGGCCTCGGACAGCGCTTTCTTCAGAGACGCCACTTCGATGGTGGCCCCTATTACAAAGTCACGACGCTTTGCCGTTAGAATAACCAATTTTTTCTATCCTTTATTATATGAGAACGGGGAATCACAAACCTTTGTTCTCTTTGAGCTGCCTTTTCGTGAGGCCGAGCTCTCCCTGCGCCTGCTCCAGGTCCCGTTTGATTCCGGTGACCTCGGCCGTGTGTACAGCAGCGGCAAGCAGCACTGCCTGCTTATCCATGGGCACACCTACTATTAGACTCCTGCGGATTTTAATTGACCTTCCGTTTGGCTCTTCTTTCCGAACACCAAACAGAGTATCAGGGGCTACTACCTATCGGGTGATAATTTTACATTTTTATTACTTACCTCAAAGCCCGTCAGGAGGCTGGTGCAGGCTTCGGTTAGTCCTCTCTTGGCAAACAGAACCTTCTAAATCACCGCCCTCATAAGAGTACGGTTCTCTTCATCCATGGAAGTGCCGCGAAGCGCTTCCAGCAGACTATCCGACGCCTCTGGCGTAACGGAAGTCATTGGCACGGACGGCTCGCCCTCCCTAGCGAGGGACCGCCAGCCCGAATCCGGAACCATCGAAGGTTCTGGCACAGTATCCGGCTGAGAGCCCGGCTTGTTGCGGCTCTCATCAGCATGGTCCATGGGGATCCTATACCCCGTGTTCCCGGCGTCTGGAATTCTGCCTTGGGGCGTCTCCAGAGTCACCTCCCCCTGCTCCGGGAGCCTTTGGGACAACACCTCCGTGTTATCTGCAGGCCTAGGAGTCGTGGCCGTCGGGAGCGAGTTCATTGCTGAATCACTCAAGGACCCGTCCGAAGACGATACCTCGGGATGGACCCTGGCCGGACTGCATATATGTTCGGCATTATGAACAAGACTATGAAGCAAAGTCGCACTAAAGTACAATAGAGTGCGGATACTTACGATCTTGCTAGGGGCTTCCCCATGGGCAGCCACCCCTCCTCGCTATAGGCGGCAGTGGTGGAGTAATCCGAAAGGGACGCCTTTCCCTTCTTGGACGTCCTAGCCTCCCCTCCGGGGCGGCCTTCCTCTTCTTCTCCTCCCCAGTGCGGGGAGGCAGAGTTTCTTCGTGTTTCCCCCCGCATCCGCGGGACGAATCTGCCTCGTCGTCTTCGGACGACAAGGGTATAACGGCCTTGCGCCGGGGACCCTTATCGGTCCCCTGGCCCGCCTTCTCAGGCCCCCCATCCTCTCTGGATGGGGCGTCCTCTTCCTCTTCTTCCACCCCTTCGGGGGAGGAGTGTGCCTCGTCGTCTTCAGACAAAGCTTCCGGTACAACCTTACGCCGGAGACCCTCCCTGGTCCCCGGGGCCTTCTTTTCGGCCTTCTTCTCTGGCGCCTTGTAGGGCGCCGGGACTAGCATCTCCGTTAGGAGAGCATCCGCTGGGCCTTCTGGCAGTGGAGCCGGATAGTCAATCCGCTCCGTCGTCTCCACATACTCCTGGCCAAATACACACAATGACTTAAGATTCCCCCATGAGTACATTGGGAAGAACTGAATCCAGTGGTAGTCTGAAAACTCACCGGACGGGGGGGGCATGGCGTGAAGTCCGCGATCCTCAGATGTGGGAGGAGGTACTTCGGAGACCTTGAACAGCGCCTTCTAGGCGCCTTTGTGTGTCATGCCATAGAGCTTTTGAAGCGTCTGGTGTTCGGCCGGGACGAACTCCCACAGATTAAAGGCCCGTCTTTGCCACGGAAGAACCCGGCGGACAAGCATGACCTGGACCACGTTCACAAGCTTGATTTTCTTGTCCTTCATATTCTTGATGCAATTCTGGAGTCCGGTCAGCTCTGCAGGTTCGCCCCAGGCCAGGCCCTTCCTTTCCGAGGAGGTGAGCCGCATGGGGGTTCCAAATCGGAATTCAGGGACCCCAGCCAGTTGGCGTCGTGCGGCTCGGTGATGTAGAACCACCCCGATTGCCACCCTGTCACGGTCTCCGTGAAGGAGCCGTCAAACCAGGTGACGTGGGGCATCTTGCCAACCATGGCGCCTCCGCACTCCGCTTGCTGGCTGCTCACGATCTTCGGCTTCATGCAGAAGATTCGTAGCCACAGGCCGAAGTGAGGCCTGATGCGGAGGAAGGCCTCGCACACGATGATAAACGCCGAGATGTTGAGGACGAAATTTGGGGCTAGATCAAGGAAATCTAGCCCGTAGTAGAACATGAGCCCGCGGACGAAGGGATGAAGTGGAAATCCCAGTCCACGCATAAAGTGGGCGAGAAATATGACCCTCTCATGGGGTTCCAGAGTTGGAGTGACCTGCCCTTTGTCCGGCAGCCGGTGCCGATGTCTGCGGCCAAGTACCCGGCCACTCGAAGCTTCGCAATATGCTCCTCCTTCATGGTGGAGGCCACCCACTTGCCTCCTGCTCCGGACATGTTTGGCTGTGCGGCGAAAGCGTGAAACAGAGCGCTGGAGCTCGAGGGTGTGGGAATGGATAAGCAGAGGAGGAAGAAGGCGTGGGTGAAAACGGGGAATCCTTATCCCTTTATAGAGGCGACGAACGATGCGCCTCCCCACCTTCCCGTTGACAATCGCTTATTTCCCAAATGCCATGATTGATTGCGCGGTTGGGTTACCCATACCCGTATTGATGGAAATCCCGTGATAAGGGCACATGATCTCTGCTATAACAAGACGTGCCAAGGAAACCGCCTCGCAATATGCGCTATGGCTGGTTGTGGGAAAATGGTTTGAATAATACCCGACCGTAGTGTCATGTCACTTTGTCTAAAGATGTCAACAGATTATATTTGTGAAATATCATTCTCTCTATGGTGGTGTATGAAGATCATCTTGCAGATCCGGACACGGTCTAAGTGTTCGATAATTATTTTGGAGTATTCGGAGATGGAACCCGCCTTGCAATGCCGAAGATAAAACTGCGCGCCGGACTCATCATCATTGAAGCCTAGTTCAGGGGCTACTGAGGGAGTCCTGGATTAGGGGGTATCCGGACAGCCGGACTGTATACTTCGTCCGGACTATTGGAGCGTGAAGATACAAGACTCAAGACTACGTTCCGTGTCCGGATGGGACTCTCCTTTGCTTGGAAGACAAGCTTGGTGATCCGGATATTATATTTCCTTCCTTGTAACCGACTCCGTGTAAACCCTAGCCCTCTCTGGTGTCTATATAAACCGAAGAGTTTGGTCCTTAGGGGGACGATCACAATCATAATCATCATATGCTAGCTTCTAGGGTTTAGCCTCTACGATCTCGTGGTAGATCAACTCTTGTACTACTCATATCATCAATATCAATCAAGCAGGAAGTAGGGTTTTACCTCCATCGAGAGGACCCGAACCTTGGTAAACATTGTGTCCCTTGCCTCCTGTTACCATTAGCCCAAGACGCAAAGATCGGGACCCCCTACCCGAGATCCGCCAGTTTTGACACCGACACTCGTAGCTATATTGCACACTGTGAGGCTCTTGTAAATAGCTGCTACTTCCTTGTTTTTTTGGTGCCATATTATCGTATCTATATTGACTTGTTCCAAATACAAAGGAAAGCCCGTGCGGACCAAAAAGAACCTGAACCGAATGCAGTGCAAATCTTCAAGGATTGCCACACCAGCAAGAGGAAGGGCATGAGCACACCAGTTCAAGCTGCTGTTGTAAGTCCTTACTCCTCTTGCCTTGAACTGATTGGTACTATGATGTGTTCATTTAACTACTTGGTTTGCAGCCAATGTCAGTTACTCTGTTCACTTTTATACATAGTTGTCTTAAGTCTTAACATATCATTTCACCTTACATGGTTTAAAAGATATGAAGGATATTCTTTTGGTCTTGATCTGTAATCTAGTTGTTATGTTCATGTGCGCACACAATGATAAAATAGCCTGTTTGTTTTATATCTGTTTTCCCATGATATGAATGATGTCATACTATGTTCATCCTACTTTAAACCATGTCTCTTTATCCTTAGATGTCAACGAATGTGAGTAAATAGACAATACAATAGGCATGCTACATGGACATATGTTCCGAAAGTGATTTTATTATGTAGTTGGCACTACAATACATGCTAATGTATTACAGTAGTTCACCAAAATAAGTTATGTATAAACATTTAACCTACTTTGTTTGTTTTTATCTCATTAGTAACTTATCTGGTACACTAATCTACAAGTTCAAACTTTTAGGAAGCTATGGAACAAATGATTGAACAACCACAACCACCTGAAAGTGACGAGGCTACCGCAGGCACAATGTCACCTCTTGCTGCAGTGCGTTAGTATCTCTCCACTAACAGTGCAAAAAGCACCTTCCTGTATAATTCTGGGTTGGTTGTCAAGGTAACCTCGTCCAAATCGCCTACTGAACAAAATCTTCATGCTATACAGAGTGATATATCTGTGCTCCAGACACAAGTCCAATCCCTAATGGACGTCGTTTCGGAAACAAGAATAGTGATTGACAAATGTCGTCAAGATATGAATGGTTTTGAAACCAGACTATCCGACATTCGCTTCATTGTTCAAGAGCAATGGCGGAAAAAAGGTGAAGATCGTGCTACTCCATCAGACTCTATAGCCTGAAACATTAGCACTCAGGTCAACTGATCTGTGCTTCTATACATCTGATGGTGCTTTTATTTGGAAGGAATGTAAAATTTATGCCAACATGCCTTTTGTTGTATGGTTGGAATTTATTTTGTTGTGATACAACATTTATGATGCTGCCACAGGCTGCAGTAATTATGACGCTATTTTTGTATAGTGTAGGTTTATCTTAGTAATGTATTCGGCCAAAAGCTTCGTAGGAGCCCAACATGCCAACATTCGCCAGGCCCATTCTAATTGGGCTAAAAACAATTACGGGCCGAAATTGGCATGTAGCCCACTAAAAATATCTGGGCCTAAATCAGCATAAGCTTTCATATTTTTCTGGTAGGCATGTGCCCATAGTGGGCCTTTAACAGGCCTAAACATAATTTGGGCCCTCAGTAAAAATAGGCCGTTTACAGGTGTAAATATCTTGAGCCCATAAAAAACATGGGCCTTTAATATACCGAAAGTGAGATTGGGCCCTGATTGTACCAAATAACCCACTGGTCTTAGCAGGCCGAAATGGTGTCCCATTTACGATGGGGATCTTTGACAGGCCGAAATTTGGACGAGCCGTAAATGCGCCGACCTAATACACAAGCCTTTAACAGGCCGGAACTTCGGTCAGGCTAGTTTATCGTCATTTTTATATGGGCCGTTAATGGGCCCGATATGATGTTGGGCCACATATGGCCCATGGTTTTTGTGTGGCGTTAACAGGCCGAAAATGACAACAGCCCGAAAGTGGCCCAAATCTATAGTGGGCCTCTAACAGGCTGAATGTCGGACATGGCCGAATATGACCCAAATCCTTCATGGTCGTTTATGGGCTGAAAGTTTTGATGTCCTGTAAATGGGCCCAAATGAAGCAGGACCTTTAACAGGCCAGAAATACACCGGGCTGTAATTCGGCCCAATTACTTAGCGGACTGTTAACGGGCCAGAAGTGACCATGGGCCTTTAGCTGGGCCGGCCCATTATGGTCCCTAAATCTTATGGGCCTTCGGTTGGGCCAGCCCATTTAAACTTTATGGCCACTTTTGGTCCGGTCCATGTATCAACATATCATAGACCCATCTCGACCGTTGGATGAGTGACACCTGTGCCAACGCGGAGCTGACGCATGGATCTGTCAGCCAATGAGAATTTTACACATGGAAAATCGGCATTGGTCGTGGCTATTAGCGAGTTATCGGATCCAAAAACCAGACCCGATAGGTTAACGGCGGTTAACGGCGTCCCGTTATGGTGGATGCCACATGTCGGTCACCCTTGACAAAAGAACTTCTATGACGCGTGATTTATCGTCATGGAAGTGGACACTTCCGTGATGATAATTTTGGTAATATCATGGAACACTTCTACGACAGCACATGTATGACTATCTTGATTCTGTCATAAAATCGTCATGGATGTACATGCATGACAGAAAACGCGACCTACTGTGACAAACACGTATCATCATGGAAGTGTATTTTTTTGTAGTGTTTGGTGGAAGATCATATGTTCAGATCCTTAATGCATATTAATACCCCTCTGATTATGAACATGAATATGCTTTGTGAGTAGTTACGTTTGTTCCTGAGGACATGGGTGAAGTCTTGCTATTAGTAGTCATGTGAATTTGGTATTCGTTCGATATTTTGATGAGATGTATGTTGTCTCTCCTCTAGTGGTGTTATGTGAACGTCGACTACATGACACTTCACCATTATTTGGGCCTAGAGGAAGCCATTGGGAAGTAATAAGTAGATGATGGGTTGCTAGAGTGACAGAAGCTTAAACCCTAGTTTATAAGTTGCTTCGTAAGGGGCTGATTTGGATCCACTTGTTTCATGCTATGGTTAGGTTTACCTTAATACTTCTTTTGTAGTTGTGGATGCTTGCAATAGGGGTTAATAATAAGTGGGATGCTTGTCCAAGAAAGGGCAGTACCCAAGCACTGGTCCACCCACATATGAAATTATCAAAGTAACGAACGTGAATCATATGAACGTGATGAAAACTAGCTTAATGATAATTCCCATCTGTTCTCGGGAGCGCTTTTCTCATTATAAGAACTTGTCCAGGCTTGTCCTTTGCTACAAAAAGTATTGGGCCACCTTGCTGCACCTTATTTACTTTTATTGCTTGTTACTCGTTACAAATTATCTTATCACAAAACTATCTATTACCTACAATTTCAGTGCTTGCAGAGAATACCTTACTGAAAACTGCTTGTCATTTCCTTCTGCTCCTCGTTGGGTTCAACACTCTTACTTATCGAAAGGACTACGATAGATCCCCTATACTTGTCGGTCATCATGCCACGTGTTATTTATCACACAAGTGTTAACATAAGGAAACGTATGTGTAGCTTACTAATCATCGCATGCAAGTACTCGCAGACGCATCATGTGCGATACTCCTAGCCACCGCAAGCAACTAGTTTGCATTTTCAAAGTTTTTTGTACACACAGAATCGCACATGAACTAACTGTATTAACCGTCTGTGTTGTAATTTCTCATCGCAAACAGTTCATCAGAGTCGGTTGCACGTATCACACACATCTTGTTAAGTTGAACCATTTCTATTGCATTCTCTAATCAAAAACAGTTCGTTCGAGTGAACCGTATGCCCTATATCACACACACCTTAATCTGGCTAACCGTTTATGTTGCACTCCCTGATAGCAAACGGTTCATCGGAGCAAACTGTATGTCGTATATCGCACACACCTTGATCTGGCTGCCCATTTCTGTTGTTTTGTCTCATCGCAAACAGTTCATCTGAGTCGGTTGTTTGCCACGTATCACACACATCTTGTTAAGTTGAACCATTTCTATTGCGTTCTCTAATCGAAAATAGTTCGTTCGAGTGAACTGTATGCCCTATATGACACACACCTTGATCTGTCTAACCGTTTATGTTGCACTCCCTGATAGCAAATGGTTCATCGGAGTGAACTGTATGCCGTATATCGCACACACCTTGATCTGGCTGCCCATTTCTGTTGTTCTGTCTCATCGCAAATAGTTCATACAGATCAACTGTATGCCCCTCATCGCACACGCAACTATAATCCAAACCGTGTTTGATGTATCATTCATCGCAAATGTTTTGCATCATTTTTGATGGTTTTCATATAGCAGCGTTTGCGATTATTGCATCACACACAGTTTCTCGAAGGGTCTCTAATCGTAGTGTTGCGTTAGCAGCATCCTCCAGTAGTGACCTATACTTGAAAAAAATTATAACCAAGGGGGAGATGACCATGTTGATGATTACGAGCATGAGGATGAGCAGGACCCATATACTCAATGGTGCCTGGCAACTTATTCAGATGGATCACCTCTTCTTGTCTATATACAGGGCACTACTGATGTTACTAAGGAAGCAGGTGTTGTCTCGCATGGTCGCACTCTCCGGACCTATTCCAACATCCATTAAACGGTATTCGGGATGGATACTAGTGTACTAGCGCCAACACCTTCTCCCTGGTTCAGTATTGAAAGTCTTGGAGGAAACTCGCTCTTCCTTGGAGAAAACTATCCAATGATGGTGGAAGGCGATCCAGCTGCTGTTGACACAATGTTACTACCATTTATGAGAAGCAACTGTATCTATACCCCGGACATTACTATGCTTCCCTACCGTCCCAATGTGGGTCCTGACATAGGCCGCTTCAGCCTGGATGATCAGTCCTGCATTGGTCTGGAGATTGACAGTAGCTGGCCCTTCTTGGAGAATCACTTCTGGTTCAAAGCAAGTTTTTCCAACACCGACGAGTGGTTGAGCTGAAGTTCATTTCATCGCTTTGTTATTTGTTGTGTGAGAAAAACTTTACTAGAATGTTTTGTTGGAAATGATCTATAATCCAATGCGTATCTGTCGGGTTTCGGGTTCCGGCAGACCCTTAAGGTTCGAACTCTGGGGTGTGCACGAAGATCTTTCCCCTGCCAACTCGCGTCTCGAAGGCTCGCAAGGAATCTAGGCTAGAAGGAAGAACACACAAGAGACACGAGGATTATACTGGTTCAGGCCACCATTGTGGTGTAATACCCTACTCCAGTGTGTGGTGTGGTGGATTGCCTCAGGGGCTGATGATGAACAATACAAAGGGAGAATAGCCTTGCGAGGGGCTGTTCTTGAGCTGGTGCGATGAACTGCTTGGGTGAGTTCAGTCTCTCATCTCTCTCTCTCTCTCTCTCTCTCTGATCGATCTGTTCCCTTGCCTTGTGGTGGCTAGCTCTATTTATAGAGGGAGACCCTGGGCATCTTCCCAAAATAATGATCGGGAAGCGCGCCAACAATTGGCCATTTTGAAGGGGAACATCTAGTACACTTATCCCGACTAAACTTTGTCTTCTACTGCCAAAGACTCTGGCGGTGACGCCATCCTGGGCTCCACGATGACTTCCATCCTGCCGTTCTGCTGGTCTTGGTCTTGTTGCACCGAAACGGTAATCTTTGCCTGATGCCTTGGCCTGTGCTTGCCCCCTTTGCACCAAAGGGGAAACAAGGACACTGTGCAGGCCGGCGCCTGCCTGGTCTCGATCGTCATGGCTTGCGTCACGGGCTCCTCGCGAGGTACCCTGCCTTGATCTCTCCGCCTCCTCGCGAGCCTGCCTGATGAGGCTGCTCCTGGGGAAGCTTCATGTCGTCTGCCCCGCGAGGCTTGGCCCCTCGCGAGGGTCTTGAGCTTGAGCTGATGAAGCTAGGTTGCACTAGGCCCCCACTTGAGCCACGCCGCAGGTTGCAGGCAGGCAAATCTGGGGATCCCCGTTCCCAGAATGCCGACAGTAGCCCCCGGGCCCAAGGTGCGCCTGGATTTGGCTTAGCAAAGAAGCGAAGGGGCAAGTGCGAAGCGCCGCGGGCCCCAATACCCTGTGGCCTTGGGCGCCGCGTGGCGATTGATTGGACGTGGGCGTCTCTGCTTCCCCACGACGCCTTGCAACCACACGACTTGACAAGTCCCTGCATGCAAAAATGGATCATGATTACCTACGATCGTGGTGGCCGGCGGTTGGCCTTCTCTGGCTATAAGTACGGAACGGCGCGTGCCCTTCCAGTCCATCCCTTCCCGCAACTCCTTTTCTTCTTCTTCTTCTTCGCCCTAGCTCCACATTATGCCAATGGCACCAATCCGCCGGTTTTTTGCAGAGGAGAAGGGAAAGCCCCCCCGAGAGGGTCCCGACCCGCTTCTGCCGAAGAAGCCGCTAGTCCTCTGCCGCTGAGATGAAGGTACTCGGCAGGAGGCGTCAAGGCCCTGGTACGAGAAGCCGCCGCCTGGGTTTTCGCTGCCCTTGTACACCCAAATCGAGGGCCCTGGAGAATAAGGCGTTGAGCGACACCAACGGTGCTGCCGCCAATGCCGGCGAGTTACGGCGGTGCGCGTCGTTCCCCCTGGAGTCCATGTCGAGGGCTCCTCTCGCGAGCTTGTGCTTCACGCCGCCATGCCTCCTCAATCCTGGATTCACCTTCCTCCCTCCTTCGCCTTGGAGATCCCACCGAGGGGGCCTCGGGAGCTCTGGCTGCAGCACGCCGACTGCAGCACCCCTGCGACCGGGGCGGAGGTCGAGGTTGTCGCCCCAGGCAAGGTCTTCCTGACCCGCGGCTGGGGCGAGATCGCCCGGGTCTGCCGGACAGGGGGTGCCCTCGTAATCCATCTCGAATACGATGGCGCCTCCTTGCTGTTGTTAAAGGTCTTCGACGCGGAAGGGCGCCGGCTGGAATGCTGCCCCAAGGAAGGCGGCCGGGGCATCGGAGTGGCGAGGACCAGGCCTTCCAACCGCTTCCCCAGTAGCTCCTCAGGCAGCAGTGGAGGTGCCGGAGGGTCTAGTGACTCCGCCGAGCTTCACGCGACTCCGGAGACGAGCGATGACAGCTACGAGCCCCCGAGCTCGCGTCGCGCCAGGAGCAGGGCAGCTGCATCAGGCCGCCGACGCCACTGATCTGGATGGGGTTGGCGTCGGCGCCTGACGGCCCACTGTTGATGATGGCGTCTCCTGCGGAGGCGCGCGTAGTTAGCGTTCCTTAGGATTAGCACCTTTTGTTCCCTGTGAGTAATCAAAGTACCACCCCGCGGGGGTATGTAAGGTGCTGGCCATGTCTTTTGTGAATATTATTATCCTCATTATGAATCGATGCGAGATGCTCATCCTGTCCCGGATCGGCTCCCCCTTTCTTTCCTCACAAGGGCTTGGTGCTCTACACCGGCAGGTCCCGATCCCCAGGCAAGCTTCAGCCGTCGCTGGTATACCAGGTCGCGATGCCGTGGTCAAGGCCAGGAGGTGAGCGGCCCAAGGTCCAGTGAGAGCCCCTGCGTCGCTATGCTCAGGAGGTCCCCTTTAGCGCTCAAGGAGCCTTCGTTGGGCAAGAAAGGCAGGCAATGCTGCCATGACAAAGCTGCAATAGGCGAGGGTTTAGCGCTGAGTCGATTCAGTCTTGCGTGACTTATCTTGTAGGTTTGGAGTAGTTTTTGGCGAAGTGTCGGGCCTGCATGGCGGTAGCTGAGGCATTGCTGGGTTAGGGCCTCGTGAGCTTCTTCCCTCTTCCCTGCACTTTCCTTAATGCTCTACGTCCTCAGGTCCCAGCCCTCGAGCGAACTCAGCCGCCGCTGGTATGACAGGTCGCGATGCCGTGGGTCAAGGCCAGGGGGTGAGGGCTGGGGAACAGTAAGAACCCATGAGTCACGATGCTCACGCGCCCCCCATTTAACGTGCAAGCGGATCGCGCCGGAGAGAAGGAGAGAAAGCTCGTGACGCCCCCAGCGCTACTCCTGGAGCGGGTCCTGCATACCAATCACGAGGGGAAACAAGGTCTGTCGTTACGGTTGCCAACCAACCATTGGTCGCTCCGAGGTAGTAAATGTGGCACTGAGGACCTGGTGAGGTGGTGCCTTGTGGGGCTGCCGCGGCCAGAGCTCGGCCACTCAGATTTTTCGGCGTTGCAGGGACGGACCCGTACACAAGTGCCATGCCAGAGCGAGCGGCTCCAAAGTTAGGCGTCAAACGAGCAGGCGATTAGGTCAAGCATGTTAAGCATGAAGGCGCAAATCCATTTAGATAGATGTAGAAAAAGCAACCGCCACTGGGTCAGGCCCGAGCAGCTTGGGGATAATTAAGCCCGAGGGGCGCCCCCAATCAAGGTAAGCAAAGAACATGAGCAAAACGGATACATGCCGCAGGGATGGACCCATGCGACCTGGGAATGATGCAGCCCTGTGGGCGCTCCCAGCTGATAATGGAACTTTGAAAGATGTCACCTGATATTGTTGAAGATGAAGGGATGCTGAAGTAGTGGACGACGCGCGGTGAGGAAGTCGACCCTCACGAGCTCTCGAGACCTGGAGCCTCGAGAGGCTCCGGGGGCACAGGTGGATCTTCGAGGGCCATCTCCATCTCCGCCAGTACCGCGCGATGCCTGACCTCCTGAGCCTCCAGAATGCTCCTCAGCAGGCGCGGATGGGCTGCGGCCGCGTTCGGCAGGCCGAAAGGCATGCGAACGTAGCTGTGAGGGGGACCCTCACAACGCCCCACGCGTGAAGGCCAGAGGCGCTCCTGAGACGCAACTCGGTTGAGCCCTGGTACATCAATGCAGACATGCAGCCTGCCATCCTCGCCTAGATGGGGGGCTGCGGCGGGTAGGCGGCGGCTGCCGCGCATGACTCTTAACACCTGTAGCTCCTGAGTGTTTCTCGCAATGAACTCCTGAGGGTTTGGCCCTCCTTGCCTGATACCTTCCTGAGGGAAACATGCTTTGAAGCATGCCTCCAAGTGGTGCCCGAGCGCCTCCCTCGTGACCTTGGCAAATTCGGTGGCTCTCCAAGAAAGAGCCCCCGAGCCCTGCCCGAGGAGGGCACCGGGCGCGCCTTCCTATGCGACAGAGGGTGGCACCCCCTAAACGGACGCGAATCCTGACGCAACGCCTCCGGAGGTACCTGCTTCCTGATGGTTCGGGCCAGGTGAAGCCTTCTTCTTCTTTGGGACCGCCTCGGGAAGTCTCCCGCTCCTGTGCTCTGGGTTTTTGATTGCCGCGGCCTGGAAGGCACGCTCAAGAGAACAAACTTCATCCCTTTCCTCACAGGGTACTGTGATGACTCCACCACTTCCTGGCATCTTGAGGATGTTTTAGCCATCGTGAGTCACTGCCATGAACTTGGCTAGGGCTGGGTACCCGAGGATGCCATTGTATGGCAGGCGAATGTGGGCGACGTCGAAAACAACGAGCTCGGTGAGGTAGTTGTTGCGCTACCCAAAGATGACAAGAAGGCGAACTTGCCCTATCGGGACGGTGGAACCATCAGTGACTCCTGAGAAAGGCTTGGTCGGCCGAAGCTTATCATATGGCACTTGGAGATTGTTGAATGTCTCGACGGACAGGACGTTGAGTCCTGCTCCGCCATCAATGAGGGTCCTGGTGACTTGCACATTGCTGATGACTGGGGAGCAAAGCATTGGGAGGACTCCGGCCGTTGCCGCGCACTTGAGCTGATCCGCTGAGCTGAACGTGATGGCGCATGCTGACCACCTGAGAGGGCGCATGGCCTCAAGCTTGGGGAGGACTGCATTCACCTCGCGAGCAAACTGCTTGAAGATGCGCTGTGAGGCCGGGGCCTGAGCGCCGCCCAGGATGCAAGCAATTGCGCGAGGCTCTTGGAAGCCCCCAGCCCCCTCGTCCTGATGCTGGTCTTCATTCCTCCTTGGCAGTGGTGGCAAAGGAGGGAGGCCTGCGTTGCCGTGCGGGCGGTCCTCACGAGGCTGATCCCTCCAACCTCCCTCGCGAGGCTGGTCCTGCCAACGGTCCCCGCGAGGTCGGTCATGCCACCCTTGGCGAGGGCCACGGTCTTCCCATCGTCCTCCACTTCTTCCTACTCCTCGGCCATAGCCCCGATCGTTGTGCTTGGGGCGTCGGCCGATACGCCCATCTCGCACGGCCCTGAGCTCTTGGCATTCGTTGGTGTTGTGGGTGTGGAGGTCGTGGTACACGCAGTACCGGCTACCCTTGGATGACTCAGGCTGATCCCTGCCTCGCTTGGTGTCTGGCTCTGCTACGAGCACGGCAGCTCCCTTACGATTCACGTCCTTGACCTTGGGCTTCTTCTCTTCTAGATCGGCAGCCCGAAGCTCGAGGAGGGAGAGGCGCCCTTCCTCAGCCCTGGCGCACTTGGTTGCCAAGTTGAACAGTTCCAGGGATGTGCACAGGTCTTCATGAATTGCTAGCTCCTCTTTCATCTTGATGTCACGCACGCCATCAGAGAAGGCTAAGATGATGGCTTCCTCGGTCACCCTGGGGATCTTGAGGCGAGCGTTGCTGAAGTGCTGGATGTACTTCTGCAGGGTCTCTCCTGGCTGTTGCTTGATGCGGCGCAGGTCACTCATGGTCGGGGGCCGGTCGTGAGTGCCTTGGAAGTTGGCGATGAAGCGAGTGCGCATCTCGTCCCAGGAGGAGATCGTGCCAGGAGCCAGGTGCGGGCACCGTCCTTGAGTGCCATGGGAAACCAATTCGCCATGACCTTTTCGTCCCCGTTGGCGGCTTCGTTGCCCAGCTCCTAGAGCTGTAGGAACTTCATGGGGTCTGCAGTGCCGTCGTAGCGAGGAGGGAGGTCCGGCTTGAACTTGCCTGGCCATGCAACACTCCGTAGCTCGGGGTGAAGGCGCGGCAGCCTGTGATGGCCATCGGACCCCTTTCCTGACGCGGGGCTTGCTCCTGGAAATTTCCACACGCCGCCGCTCCATCGGCTAAGGCGGCACCAGGAGAACTACTGCGATTGTGCCCCGGTTTGGCTAGGCGAGCACCTCAGTAGAGAAAGCCGAAAACTGACTGTCATGATATAGCGCGAGACTGGTTAACCACTCGATGACTTGCTGGAATCTTTAGGATTCCTCCACATTAACGAAGGGTCGTTTCCCGGTCAGGCACACACGCGCCCCAAATTCGGGTGAGCGCGGTGCCCTAGGGGCTATATAGTAGCCCCACTGTCAAACTCCTATGGCTAAGTGAAAGTGATAAAGCATTATAGTCTGGTTGCCTAGTTCGCTGGGCTATCAGCTCCTTTATAGGACCAAGACGTTGGATCAAGTGTGAAAATGCGCCTTCTGCGAACACCCCCGCATTATATGCGTGGGGCTGAAGCCAACGACTGCCATCTTTCAGGTTATATACACATATACATTAACGGCCGCACAAGAGGTATTCTAATTCTTGAAAGCACAAGTATAAAAAGCTTTTATATTCCATCAAAACATTGTTTTACAATAATACACGTTATTCGAACATAACATCCTTCGAGCACTGCGTCTCTATTAAACGATCGCCCTGCAGAACTTCCTCAAAATAGTGCTCGGGAGGCACTCGGCTTTCGTCCGAATCTTGGGATGCAACAACACTGGCCTTCATCTCCGCCCAGTATGTCTTGACACGGGCAAGAGCCATCTGTGCACCCTCTATGCATGCTGACCTCTTCATTCCATCAATATGCGGCACCGCACCAAGGAACTGTTGCACCAAGCTAAAATAACTCTTCGGCTCGGGCCCTTTCGGCCACAGATGACTCACGACATGCTTCATGGCGAGTCCGGATAACCTGTTCAGCTCCGCCCATGCGGCCAAACGATCGGATACTGAAAGTGGGCGCTCTGGGATTGTGGAC
The DNA here is from genome assembly GCF_002162155.2 of Triticum dicoccoides. Lineage (NCBI taxonomy): Eukaryota > Viridiplantae > Streptophyta > Magnoliopsida > Poales > Poaceae > Triticum > Triticum dicoccoides. The sequence continues at coordinate 283,227,395 of NC_041389.1, forward strand.
CTGCGACCAAAAAAGTTCTTCCAATTCATGGTCATTTAGACCCCATAAGTGTTCGGTCGCGTCCGCGCCACTCGCCGCCAAATCCAGATAAGTGTTCACCGCACTCCAATTCCGGTCCAACGAAGCATACTTAGGATCCCCGAACTTCATCCGCAGCATATAGAGCTTTCCAGACGTGATATCTCCGGCCTGACGTAGCTCCTCCTTCATAGCTCTCATTGCAGAGCGAGTATCCTTGGCCTCGGCAGTGACCTTTTCTAGGTCCTTCTGTGCCACCCTATCTTCTTTTTCAAGAAGCTTGCAACGGTCGGCAGCATTCTTCAATTTTACAGCCAGCTCGGTCATTTCCTTCTTGCTCTGGCAGTGAGCAGTCTGTTCGGCTTTTAGCTCTTCATCCGCCTTTAAGGCAGCCGCATCACTTTTTCTGGCTTGCTCCTTGGCTCGGGCAAGTTTCGCCCGAAGGTTCTCCATGGCAGCGGCACCATCTGCATTAAGCACACATGTTATAAGGTACGAGCATCAAGCTCCTCTTACCAAATGTCTTTGGAGACATTACATACGTTGTGCCTCATCCAGCCGCTCGTTGACAAGCGCGATGTCGGCATCTGCCACGTCAAGTTGCCGCTTTAGCTCGGCAAATTCATCAGTCTGGCTAGCCACCGAACACTTCGCCACCTACATAGGAAAGGCGACATATTATACCTGGGATTATGATCCTCTGCGCGCCGTCATTTTTGACAAAGCACAGAGTCTCAGGGGCTACTATCTATACAGGGCGCATTTTATATATGTGGATCTGTCAAAAGGTACATCATTTCGCGTACCTCAAAACCTATCAGTAAACTCCTGGCAGCCTCATACAATCCGCTTTCCGCGGATGAAATCCTTCTAATCACCGTATTCATCAACACACGGTGTTCTTCTGAGATAGACGCTCGCCCGAGCAGATCCTTCAGCTCCTCCGACCGTGCACCGGACGGTGCCGGACTCGTCCGAAGACCTTTTTCGAAGGCCGGATTCGGAGAAACCCTCCGAGACGACACCCTGGGGTCGCCCGCCTCGCAAGACGGTACAACTAGGGGAGGCGTTCCGCTCTCCATCATCTCCGGATGAAGATCCCCTGAAGATGAGCTCTGCTGAGAAGGGTTGAGATCCGAACTACAAGGTAAAAATTCGGTTATCTTCCTCAGAAATAAAACAGGGATGTCTCTCATTTTAAAACCCCTCTCTTTACTTACGGCTCGGTGGAGAGATGATCCCCTTGGGGGCGCAATGCGGCCGGGGAACCCTCCGGCGCCGGACCCTTTGACGAAGATTTCTTCCCCCGCTTTGAGGCCATCGCCTCCGGGTCTTCAGAGGCGGTCCTCTTCTTTCCCTGGATAGAGGAATTCGCAATTCCTCCTTTCCTGACAGCCTCCTTCGCGGAGGCGGTAGCTTCTTTGTTCCCCTCTTCGCCTTCTTCCAAAGGCGCAATCTCCAGCATCATGGTCAACACGGGATCCGGCGTGGTCTCAGGGAGGGGGCCGGACACCTGATAAGCTTTGCTTTCGCTATCCACTCATGTTTAAAGGATAGCTCTTTTAAGGGCAATTTTATGATAAATGTACGGATAGCATGTCTGGGTACAGGGCTACTTACTTGAGTATCCGGGCGATTGCAGCTCAGACCTGCGTCCTCGGACAAGTCTGGACACATTGCTTGTGATCCGAAGAACAATTTGTACATCTCCACGGGTGTCATGCCCATAAAATGTTGGAGAGCTCGTGGTCCTTCCGGATTAAACTCCCACGGACGGAGGGGACGGCGTTTGCAGGGTAGGACGCGACGAATCAACATAACTTGCATCACAACGGCCAGATTGATATCTCTTTCTAGGAGATCTCGAATGCGGCCCTGCAACAAGGGCACGTCCTTGGACGGCCCCCAGTTAAGCCCTTTATTGACCCATGACACCAGCTATGGTGGGGGACCTGAGCGAAAGGTAGGAGGCACCACCCATTTGGTGCCCCTGGGAGCTGTGATATAAAACCACTCTTGTTGCCTCAAGCCGAACTCCTCTTGAAAAGAGCCCTCGGGCCATGGAGCATCGGCAATGTTGCTTATAACAGCACCTCCGCACTCCGCGTGCTGCCCCTCGATCATCTTCGGCTCTACTTTGAAGGTTTTGAGACACAATCTGAAGTGAGGAGTAATATGGAGGAAGGCCTCGCACACGACAATGAACGATGCGATATGGAGGATGGACTCCGGAGCTAATTCGTGAAATTCTAGCCCATAGTAAAACATGAGCCCCCTCAGGAAGGGGTCAATCGGGAAGCCTAGCCACCGAAGGAAGTGAGACGCGAACACCACGCTCTCACCGGGCTTGGGAGTGGGAATGACCTGCCCGTAAGCAGGCAACCTATGCAAGATTTCACCGGTTAGATACCTGGTGTCTCTTAGCTTTAACACGTCTTCTTTCGTAACGGAGGAAGGCATCCACTGGCCTTGAAGGTCGAAGCCGGACCTCGTCGAAGGTCCGAAGCGCCTGAATCTGGAGCTTTGGGTGTTGGAACTCAAGGCGAGAGGCGGATTTGATTGGGATTGAAACAAAGGAGTCGAGCCTTGGTCTCTTTATAAAGAGGTTGAATACCAAGAGCCCTCCCCGTGACTGTTTGGGACTCGCTTTCGATTAAAGAGGTATACCAATGGCACGGTTGGGTTACCCACGCCCGTATTGATGAGAATCCCGGAATAAGGAGACACGATCTCTGCTTTGACAAGACGTGCCAAGGAAACTGCCTCGCTAAACGCGCTGAGGTGGGACAGTGAAACGATTCAAATAAAGGCTTGGCCATGGCATGATGTCACGCTGCAGAATACGTCAACAGATTAGATTTGTACAAATATTATTCTCTCTATGGTGGTATGTGGAACTTATTTCGCAGAGTCGTACACTATCCTTGTGTTCAATATCTTCTATGAAGTATTCGAAGGAGGAACCCGCCTTGCAATGCCGAAGATAATTTGCGCGCAGGACTCATCGTCATTGAAGCCTGGTTCAGGGGCTACTGAGGGAGTCCCGGATTAAGGGGTTTCCGGATGACTGGACTATGACCTTTGGCCAGACTCCTGGACTATGAAGATACAAGATTGAAGACTTCGTCCCGTGTCCGGATGGGACATTCCTTGGTGTGGAAGGCAAGCTTGGCGATACGATATGTAGATCTCCTCCCATTGTAACCGACTCTGTGTAACCCTAGCCCTCTCCGGTGTCTATATAAACCGGAGAGTTTTAGTCCGTAGGACGAACAACAATCATACCATAGGCTAGCTTCTAGGGTTTAGCCTCTCTAATCTCATGGTAGATCTACTCTTGTACTACCCATATCATCAATATTAATCAAGCAGGAGTAGGGTTTTACCTCCATCGAGAGGGCCCGAACCTGGGTAAAAACATCGTGTCCCTTGTCTCCTGTTACCATCCGCCTAGACGCACAATTCGGGGCCCCCTACTCGAGATCCGCCAGTTTTGACACCGACAATGACCATCACGCCGGATACACCATCAACAAGTCCGACCGGGCTGAATACAGCCACCCAGACCCATTCGAACTACGCAGCCACATAGCCCGGCACAGAGGCGCCGCACACCCCCTCTGCTTCACTGACGAAGTGATGGATCATGAATTCCATAAGGGTTCAAACCCATAAACATCGAATCATACGATGGCACAACAGACCCCGCAGTATGGATCGAAGATTTCCTTCTCCACATTCACATGGCCCGCGGAGACGATCTACACGCCATCAAGTATCTCCCCCTTAAGCTCAGATGACCCGCCCGGTACTGGCTAAACAGCCTGCCCGCAAATTCCATTGGCAGTTGGGAAAACCTGGAAGACGCGTTCCTCGACAACTTCTAGGGCACATACGTGCGACCACCGGACGCCGATGATTTGAGCCACATTACTCAACAGACCAGAGAGTCAGCTAGGAAATTTTGGACTCGGTTCCTAACTAAAAAGAACCAAATAGTCGACTGTCCGGACGCCGAAGCCCTGGCGGCCTTTAAGCATAATATCCGTGATGAGTGGCTCGCCCGACACCTCGGCCAGGAAAAACCCAAGTCCATGGCAGCACTCAAGACACTAATGACCCGCTTTAGCGTGGGCGAGGACAGCTGGTTGGCTCGCAGTAGCACCACGCCACATTCCGGCACCTCGGATGTCCGCGACAATAACGACAAGCCACGGCGCAACAGACATAAGCGATAGAACAATGGTGACAACGCTGAAGACACGGCAGTCAACGCCGGATTCAGCGGATCCAAATCCGGTCAGCGGAAAAAGCCGTTCAAAAGAAACAATCAGGGACCGTCGAGTATGGACCGCATACTGGAACGCTCGTGCCAAATTCATGGCACCCCGTACAAGCCAGCAAATCACACTAATAGAGACTGTTGGGTGTTCAAACAGGCCGGTAAAATAAACGCCGAAAACAAGGACAAGGGGTTGCACAGCGACGATGACGAGGAGCCCCGACATCCAAACACGGGGGGACAGAAGAAATTTCCTCCCCAGGTGAAAACGGTCAACATGATCTACACCACCCACATTCCCAAACGGGAATGGAAGAGAGCACTACGGGACGTCTATGCGATGGATCCAGTCGCCCCAAAATTCAACCCATGGTCAGCCTGTCCGATCACCTTTGATCGTAGGGATCACCCTACCAGCATTCGTCACGGCGGTTCAGCCGCATTGGTCCTAGACCCAATCATCGACGGATTGCACCTCACGCGAGTCCTTATGGACGGCGGCAGCAGCCTGAACCTTCTTTATTAGGACATAGTGTGCAAAATGGGCATCGACCCTTCAAGGATCAAGCCCACCAAAACCACCTTCAAAGGTGTAATTCCAGGAGTAGAGGCCCGTTGCACGGGCTCTATAACATTGGAAGTGGTCTTTGGATCTCCGGATAACTTCCGAAACGAAGAGTTAATCTTCAATATCGTCCCTTTCCGTAGTGGTTACCACCCACTGCTTGGACGGACCGCATTCGCTAGATTCAATGCGATACCACACTATGCATACCTCAAGCTCAAGATGCCAGGACCGTGCGGGGTCATAATAGTCAACGGAAACATGGACCGCTCTCTTCGTATAGAAGAACATACTCCAGCCCTCACGGCAGAAGTACAATGCGGCCTCCTTCGACAAACCACCAATCCGGTGATGACAACCTCGGACACCGTCAAGCGAGTCCGGAGCACCCTGCAACAGGATCACCAGGCATGCCAAGAGCGCGACTAGCAGTCCGGCCTCCGCTCAAGCCCCATCAAAGCAGCATTCGTGCCACGCGTACACAATTACGCACTCAAAATACCATGGGCATAGGCGGAGGCGCAACAGTGACTCAGTCAATAGTGCGGTATAACCGCAACATACCTTCATAACCCTCCCTTTTTATCTTTCAGGACACTGCTTTAGGGCAGCCTCTTCAGAAGAGCCAGATTGTCGGACTTACACAGGAGAGAAAACCAAGGAGGCAACAGGCTTTGCGCACAAAGGAAATACCCAGGTGGAATCTGTTCATGATCGTTATACCTGTTTTATATACCTACATGCAGCCTGCCCTTCGATAGGACATGTTAAATAGTCCTATTCACTTCTGCTTAAACGCACTCAATGTAAACATATGCTTAAACGTATTATTCATCAATGGGAGATAATATATAGCGTCAGCTTATTAATCCTATTTTGCGCATTTTTCTTATAAATGTTCATTTAATATCGCGTCTGTACACCTCGGTACGTTCAGTTTGCCAGGGGCTTCTTATGGCGCCCCATAGTACGGCAAGACAAGTCCGAACACTTTCAACAGTGCGTCACCCCGAACTTATAGCACTATATGCATCAGCTCCGAATCACGTCTTGGGTCAACAGTTGGGTTTGCCCGGCTCCCTTGTTTTGGTACCTTACATTCCGTTATATCGGCTAAGGTAGCGCAGGGAGAACTACTGCGATTGTGTCCCGGTTCTTCCGGACGAGCACCTCAGTAGAGAAAGCCGAAAACTGACCGGCATGATGCGGCGAGAGCTGGTCGCTGTTCGAGAGGTCTTAAAATCCTTAAAGATTTTTTCCGCTTCAGGCGAGGAATTGGCTTCGTCCGATTTAGGCGTATATAGCGCCCCAATTCGGCTTTCCGAATTCTAGGGGCTTCGTCGAAATTCAAAATTGTAGACTTCTATGGCTAAGTGAAAGTTATAAAGTCGCATAGTCCGATTGCCTTGTTCGCTGCGCCACACACCTCTTTAAGGGACCAAACATTTGGATAAAGAGTGTCCGGGTTTTTCCAGGAACACCCCGGTAATAGTTACGTGGGGGCGGAAGCCGACAACTGGCCTACTTTCAGAGTTCTATAAACAGCCACTACTACGTCTTGAGCTTGCGTTGGTTTTCCTCGAAGAGGAGAGGGTGATGCAGCAATAGTAGCGTAAGTATTTCCCTCGGTTTTTGAGAACCAAGGTATCAATCCAGTAGGAGGCTCCTCAAAAGTCCCACACACCTACACAAACAAACAAAGAACTCACAACCAACGCAATAAAGGGGTTTTCAATCCCTTCACGGCTACTTGCGAAAGTGAGATCTAATAGAGATAGTAAGATAAGATAAATATATTTTTGGTATTTTATAATATAGATGCAAAAAGTAAAGATGCAAATAAAAGTAGATTGGAAGCAAATATGATAAGAGATAGACCCGGGGGCCATAGGTTTCACTAGTGGCTTCTCCCAAGATAGCATAAGTATTACGGTGGGTGAACAAATTACTGTCGAGCAATTGATAGAAAAGCGAATAATTATGAGATTGTCTAGGCATGATCATGTATATAGGCATCACCCCTGCATCTACTACTATTACTCCACACATCGACCGACTCATGCCTGCATCTAGAGTATTAAGTTCATAAGAACAGAGTAACGCATTAAACAAGATGACATGATGTAGAGGGATAAACTCAAGCAATATGGTATAAAACCCATCTTGTTATCCTCGATGGCAACAATACAATACGTGCCTTGCAACCCTTTCTGTAACTGGGTAAGGACACCGCAAGATTGAACCCAAAGCTAAGCACTTCTCCCATGGCAAGAAAGATCAATCTAGTAGGCCAAACCAAACTGATAATTCGAAGAGACTTGCAAAGATAACTCAATCATACATAAAAGAATTCAGAGAAGATTCAAATATTATTCATAGATAAACTTGATCATAAACCCACAATTCATCGGATCTCGACAAACACACCGCAAAAAGAGTTTACATCGAATAGATCTCCACAAGAGAGGGGGAGAACATTGTATTGAGATCCAAAAAGAGAGAAGAAGCCATCTAGCTAATAACTATGGACCCGTAGGTTTGTGGTAAACTACTCACAACTCATCGGAGGGGCAAGGATGTTGATGTAGAAGCCCTCCGTAGTCGATTCCCCTCTGGGCGAGCGCCGGTGAAGGATCCAAGTTGGGATCTCACGGATACAGAAGGTTATGGTGGTGGAAATTGTGTTTCGTCTACTCCGTGGAGGTTTTCAGGGTACGTAGGCTTATATAGGAGGAAGAAGTACGTCGGTGGACGCCCGAGGGGCCCACGAGATAGGGGCGCGCCCTATAGGGGGGGCCCTCCTATCTCGTGGAGTCCTCGGCTGCTTCTTGACGTGCACTCCAAGTCCTCTGGATCACGTTCGTTCCAAAAATCATGCTCCCGAAGGTTTCATTCCGTTTGGACTCCGTTTGATATTCCTTTTCTTCGAAATACTGAAATAGGCAAAAAAAAACAGCAATACGGGCTGGGCCTCCAGTTAGTAGGTTAGTCCCAAAAGTGATATAAATATGTAAAATAGAGCCCATAAACATCCAAAAGGGGTGATATAATAGCATGGAACAATCAAAAATTATAGATACGTTGGAGACATATCAAGCATCCCCAAGCTTAATTCCTGCTCGTCCTCGAGTAGGTAAATCATAAAAAGTGAATTTTTGATGTGGAATGCTACCTAGCATAGTTCTCAATGTAATTTTCTTTATTATGGCATGAATGTTCAGATCCAAATGATACAAAATAAAAGTTCATATTAACATGAAAATGGTGATACTTCAAGCATACTAATCAAAGTAATCATGTTCAAAATACTATGGCTAAAGAAACTTATCCCTACAAAATCATATAGTCTGGTTGTTGCTCTATCTTCATCACACAAAGTATTTAATCATGCACAACCCCGATGACAAGCCAAGGAATTGTTTCATACCTTAATAATCTCAAACTCTTTCAACTTTCACGCAATACATGAGCGTGAGCCATGGACATAGCACTATATGTGGAATAGAATGGTGGTTGTGGAGAAGACAAAAAAGGAGAAGATAGTCTCACATCAACTAGGCGTATCAACGGGCTATGGAGATGCCCATTAATAGATATTAATGTGAGTGAGTAGGGATTGCCATGCAACGGATGCACTAGAGCTATAAACATATGAAAGCTCAACAAAAGAAACTAAGTGGGTGTGCATCCAACTTGCTTGCTCACGAAGACCTAGGGCACTTTTGAGGAAGCCCATCATTGGAGTATACAAGCCAAGTTCTATAATGAAAAATGCCCCACTAGTATATGAAAGTGACAACATATAAGACTCTCTATCATGAAGATCATGGTGCTATTTTGAAGCACAAGTGTGGAAAAGGAGATAGTAGCATTGTCCCTTCTCTCTTTTTCTCTCATTTTTTTTCTTTGGCCTTTCCTTTTCTTTTTTTTTCTTTTTGGCCTTTCTCTTTTTTTTCATAGTATTCAGCATCCTTTTCTCACTAGGACAATGCTCTAATAATGAAGATCATCACACATTTATGGATTTACAACTCAAGAATTACAACTCAAAGCTAGAACAAGATATGACTCTATATGAATGCCTCCGGCGGTGTACCGGGATATGCAATGAATAAGAGCGACATGTATGAAAATTATGAAGGTGGCCTTGCCACAAATACGATGTCAACTACATGATCATGCAAAGAGCAATATGACAAAAGTAATGCGTGTCATATGAACGGAACGGTGGAAAGTTACATGGCAATATATCTCGGAATGGCTATGGAAGTGCCATAATAGGTAGGTATGGTGGCTGTTTTGAGGAAGGTAAATGGTGGGTGTATGGTACCGGCGAAAGTTGCGTGGCACAAGAAAGGCTAGGAATGATGGAAGGGTGAAAGGGTGTGTATAATCCATGGACTCAACATTAGTCAAAAGAACTCATGTACTTGTTGCAAAAATCTAGAAGTCATCAAAAACCAAAGCACTAGGCGCATGCTCCTAGGGGGATAGATTGGTAGGAAAAGACCATCGCTTGTCCCCGACCGCCACTCATAAGGAAGACAATAAATAAAGAAAATTGTGCTCCAACTTCATCACAAAGCGGTTCACCATACGTGCATGCTACGGGAATCACAAACTTCAACACAAGCATTCTTTAAATTCATAATCAGCCAACTAGCATGACTTTAATATCACTACCTCCATATCTCAAAACAATTATCAAGCATCATATTGATCATAGCATCCAATTCTTTTTCTATGATAGTTTTTATTATACCCAACTTGGATACTCATTATTCTAGGACCAACTTTAAAACCATAGCAAATACCATGCTACTCTAAAATACTCTCAAAAAGATATAAGTGAAACATGAGAGAGTAGAAATTTCTTCAAAATTAAGACACCACCGTGCTCTAAAAGATATAAGTGAAGCACTAGAGCAAAAACTATCAAGCTCAAAAGTTATAAGTGAAACACATAGAGTATTCTAGCAAATTCTAATCAAGTAGGCTTATCCCAAAAGGTGTGTATAGCAAGGATGATTGTGGTAAACTAAAAAACAAAGACTAATATAATACACGACGCTCCAAGCAAAACACATATCATGTGGCGAATAAAAATATAGCTCCAAGTAAAGTTACCAATGAACAAAGACGAAAGAGGGGATGCCTTCCCGGGGCATCCCCAAGCTCAGGCTTTTTGCTATCCTTGCATATCTTGGGGTGCCTTTGGCATCCCCAAGCTTAGGCTCTCGCCACCCTTTATTCCATAGTCCATAAAAGCTTTACCCAAAACTTGAAAACTTCACAACACAAAACTCAACAGGAAATCTTGTAAGCTCTGTTAGTGAAAGAAACAAAAACCATCACATAAGGTACTGTAATGAACTCATTCTTTATTTATTTTGGTGTTGAACCTACTGTATTCCAACTTCCCTATGGTTTATAAACTATTTTACTAGCCATAGATGCATTGAAATAAGCAAACAACACACGAAAAACAGAATCTGTCAAAAACAGAACAGTCTGTAGAAATCTGTAGCTAACACAAACTTCTGGAACTCCAAAAATCCTACCAAAATAGGAAGTCCTGGACAACTTGTTTATCGAACATCAACAAAAAGAATCAACGCCAAAGCACGTTTCTGTGATTTAACAAAATTATATTCGTTCGTGCAATGTTTCTGTTTTTCAGCAGAATCAAATCAACTATCATCATAGGTTATCCTATAGGTTCTACTTGGCACAAACACTAATTAAAAGATAAAAACACATCTAAACAGAAGGTAGATGCAAGATTTATTACTAAACAGGAGCAAAAACAAAAAACATAAAGAAAATTGGGTTGCCTCCCAACTAGCGCTATCGTTTAACGCCCCTAGCTAGGCATAAAAGCAAAGATAGATCTAATGGGTGCCATCCTTGGCACTAAATTCATCAATAGAGCGCTTGTGATCTCTAGGGATTTCTCCCTTTTTAGCAATAGCTAATCCTTTAGGCAAAAATTCAAGAGATTCATTGGTAGCAAGAGGTTCCTTAACGATAGAGAGACAATTGGGACGAACACTTATGGATTTGGGATCCGCGTCTCCCTTACTAGAAGATTCACCCTTATTTTTAGGAACATAAATAAACTTGGCAATTTTAGTAGAGGGTTTGTGAGTGTTTTCCATGGAGGAAAACGCGGAACCTAAGTTTGTAATGATATCCTCAAGTTTACCGATTCTAGCAGAGTCTAGATCTATTTTCTCATTAACTATAGGTTATTTTTTTAAAGATTTTTCAAAGTAACTCCAACCCTAGATCCAAATTGGGTAATGTGATTACGAATCTTTTTATCCAAATTTTAATCAACTCAACAGTGGCAATTTTATTTTCAATAATCTCAAACCGTTGCATAACGTGTTCCAAAGTTAAAACAGTTCCATTGACCAAAAGAGGTGGTGGGCCAAACAAATCTAACATAGCATTATAAGCATCAAATGTATGTCTACTCATGAAATCACCTCCGGTAGCAATATCAAGAACACATCTATTCCAAGGAGTAATGCTACATAAAAATTGCGGAGAAGAACGGAAGTGGAAAGCTTCCTAGAAGCTTTACATTGGGCATTGCAAATTCTATGCCAAGCATCTTTTAAATTTTCTCCCTCCCTTTGCTTAAAATTGAGAATTTCTTGTTTGGGAGTGATAATAAGGATAGCAGGACTAGCCATGGTGACAAGGTAAACGAACTAACACACGGCAAACAGAAAAAAGGCAAGCGAAAAGAGAGGAGGAGATTGGGAAAGAGAGGGCGAATAAAACGGCAAGGGTGAAGTGGGGGAGAGGAAAACGAGAGGCAAATGGCAAATAATGTAAATGCGAGGGAGATGGGTTTGTGATGGGTACTTGGTATGTCTTGACTTGAGCGAAGACCTCCCCGGCAACGGCGCCAGAAATCCTTCTTGCTACGTCTTGAGCTTGCTTTGGTTTTCCTCAAAGAGGAGAGGGTGATGCAGCAATAGAAGCGTAAGTATTTCCCTCAGTTTTTGAGAACCAAGGTATCAATCCCGTAGGAGGCTCCTCAAAAATCCCACGCACCTACACAAACAAAAAAAACCCGCAACCAACGAAATAAAGGGTTGTCTATCCCTTCACGGCCACTTGCGAAAGTGAGATCTAATAGAGATAGTAACATAAGATAAATATATTTTTGGTATTTTATAATATAGATGCAAAAAGTAAAGATGCAAATCAAAGTAGATTGGAAGCAAATATGATAAGAGATAGACCCGAGGGCCATAGGTTTCACTAGTGGCTTCTCCCAAGATAGCATAAGTATTATGGTGGGTGAACAAATTACTGTCGAGCAATTGATAGATAAGAGAATAATCATGAGATTATGTAGGCATGATCATGTAAATAGGCATCACGTCCGCAACAAGTAGACCGACTCCTGCCTGCATCTACTACTATTACTCCACACATCGACCGACTCCTGCCTGCATCTAGAGTATTAAGTTCATAAGAACAGAGTAACGCATTAAGCAAGATGACATGATGTAGAGGGATAAACTCAAGCAATATGATATAAAACCCATCTTGTTATCCTTGATGGCAACAATACAATACGTGCCTTGCAACCCTTTCTGTCACTGGGTAAGGACACCGCAAGATTGAACCCAAAGCTAAGCACTTCTCCCATGGCAAGAAAGATCAATCTAGTAGGCCAAACCAAACTGATAATTCGAAGAGACTTGCAAAGATAACTCAATCATACATAAAAGAATTCAGAGAAGATTCAAATATTATTCATAGATAAAGTTGATCATAAACCCACAATTCATCGGATCTCGACAAACACACCGCAAAAAGAGTTTACATCGAATAGATCTCCACAAGAGAGGGGGAGAACATTGTATTGACATCCAAAAAGAGAGAAGAAGCCATCTAGCTAATAACTATGGACCCGTAGGTCTGTGGTAAACTACTCACAACTCATCGGAGGGGCAAGGATGTTGATGTAGAAGCCCTCCGTGGTCGATTCCCCCTCCGGCGGAGCGCCGGCGAAGGCTCCAAGATGGGATCTCGCGGATACAAAAGGTTATGGTGGTGGAAATTGTGTTTCGTCTGCTCCCTGGATGTTTTTGGGCTACGTAGGCTTATATAGGAGGAAGAAGTACGTCGGTGGACGCCCGAGGGGCCCACGAGACAGGGGGCGCGCCCTATAGGGGGGGGGGCTCCTATCTCGTGGAGTCCTCGGCTGCTTCTTGACATGCACTCCAAGTCCTCTGGATCACGTTCGTTCCAAAAATCACGCTCCCAAAGGTTTTATTCCGTTTGGACTCCGTTTGATATTCCTTTTCTTCGAAATACTGAAATAGGCAAAAAAAACAGCAATACAGCCTGGGCCTCCGGTTAGTAGGTTAGTCCCAAAAATGATATAAATATGTAAAATAAAGCCCATAAACATCCACAAGGGGTAATATAATAGCATGGAACAATCAAAAATTATAGATACGTTGGAGATGTATCAGCCGCACAGAAGGTAATATTTTAAATCAAAAAGCGCCTACATAGCGCAAGTAACTTCGTCTTTATATTACAACAACGACAGAAGTACATTTACTCAAGTATCATGTCCTTGGTACATTCATCGGCCACGAGACGAGCACCTTTCATCATGCTATCATAATATTTTTCGGGACAACGATGCGCCGTGCCCTCCGGCGGCCCGTCCTTCACCAGCTTCTCCGCATCCAGCTTGCCCTAGTGCACCTTCGCACGGGCAAAGGCCCGGCAGGCACCCTCAATGCAAACAGATCGCTTGATCACCTCAAGCCTTGGACAGGCATTTACCATCCGCTTGATCGGGCCGAAGTAGCTAGTGGGCAGGGGCTCACCAGGCCACATCCGGACTATGAAATCTTTCATAGCCACTTCGGCCGCCCTGTGGAGTTCAACCAACTGCTTCAGTTGGTCACTCAGAGGCATTGGGTATTCGGCTCCAACATACTGGGACCAGAACAGGTTCTCCGCTGAACTCCCCTCCTCGGCACGGTAGAACTCCGCGGCATCTGATACGCTGCGTGGTAGATCTGCGAATGCCCCTGTGGAGCTCCGAATTCGGGTAAGTAAAAGAAACGCCTCCTCCACATGCTTGCTTTGCATAAAGATTGTCTTACCCGCTGCTATCTTCTTGGCCACCTGGATTTCCTGCTGTGCCTTTTCGGCTTTGGCCTTGGCGTCTTTCACACTCGCAAGGGCCTTCCAAGCTCAGTCTCTTTCATCTTAAGATCATGCTCCAAGGACTCGAACTTCTTGCCGAGCTCCTGGAGCTCTTGCTGTACCTTGCCCACTCTAGCATCTTGCTTTTCGCGCTCCTTGCGCTCCAAGGCCGCCTTATCTTCGGCCTCGGACAGCGCTTTCTTCAGAGACGCCACTTCGATGGTGGCCCCTATTACAAAGTCACGACGCTTTGCCGTTAGAATAACCAATTTTGTCTATCCTTTATTATATGAGAACGGGGAATCACAAACCTTTGTTCTCTTCGAGCTGCCTTTTCGTGAGGCCGAGCTCTCCCTGCGCCTGCTCCAGGTCCCGTTTGAGTCCGGTGACCTCGGCCGTGTGTACAGCAGCGGCAAGCAGCACTGCCTGCTTATCCATGGGCACACCTACTATTAGACTCCTGCGGATTTTAATTGACCCTCCGTTTGGCTCTTCTTTCCGAACACCAAACAGAGTATCAGGGGCTACTACCTATCGGGTGATAATTTTACATTTTTATTACTTACCTCAAAGCCCGTCAGGAGGCTGGTGCAGGCTTCGATTAGTCCTCTCTTGGCAAACAGAACCTTCTAAATCACCGCCCTCATAAGAGTACGGTGCTCTTCATCCATGGAAGTTCCGCGAAGCGCTTCCAGCAGACTATCCGACGCCTCTAGCGTAACGGAAGTCATTGGCACGGACGGCTCGCCCTCCCTAGCGAGGGACCGCCAGCCCGAATCCGGAACCATCGAAGGTTCAGGCACAGTATCCGGCTGAGAGCCCGGCTTGTGGCGGCTCTCATCAACATGGTCCATGGGGATCCTGTACCCCGTGTTCCCGGCGTCTGGAATTCTGCCTTGGGGCGTCTCCAGAGTCACCTCCCCCTGCGCCGGGAGCCTTTGGGACAACACCTCCGTGTTATCTGCAGGCCTAGGAGTAGTGGCCGTCGGGAGCGAGTTCATTGCTAATCACTCAAGGACCCATCCGAAGACGATACCTCGGGATGGACCCTGGCCGGACTGCATATATGTTCGGCATTATGAACAAGACTATGAAGCAAAGTCGCACTAAAGTACAATAGAGTGCGGATACTTACGATCTTGCTAGGGGCTTCCCCATGCGCAGCCACCCCTCCTCGCTATAGGCGGCAGTGGTGGAGTAATCCGAAAGGGACGCCTTTCCCTTCTTGGACGTCCTAGCCTCCCCCTCCGGGGCGGCCTTCCTCTTATTCTCCTCCCCAGCGCGGGGAGGCAGAGTTTCTTCGTGTTTCCCCCCGCATCCGCGGGACGAATCTGCCTCGTCGTCTTCGGACGACAAGGGTATAACGGCCTTGCGCCGGGGACCCTTATCGGTCCCCTGGCCCGCCTTCTCAGGCCCCCCATCCTCTCCGGATGGGGCGTCCTCTTCCTCTTCTTCCACCCCTTCGGGGGAGGAGTGTGCCTCGTCGTCTTCAGACAAGGCTTCCGGTACAACCTTACGCCGGAGACCCTCCCTGGTCCCCGGGGCCTTCTTTTCGGCCTTCTTCTCCGGCGCCTTGGAGGGCGCCGGGACTAGCATCTCCGTTAGGAGAGCATCCGCTGGGCCTTCTGGCAGTGGAGCCGGATAGTCAATCCGCTCTGCCGTCTCCACATACTCCTGGCCAAATACACACAATGACTTAAGATTCCCCCATGAGTACATTGGGAAGAACTGAATCCAGTGGTAGTCTAAAAACTCACCGGACGGGGGGGGGGGGCGTGGCGTGAAGTCCGCGATCCTCAGATGTGGGAGGAGGTACTTCGGAGACGTTGAACAACGCCTTCTAGGCGCCTTTGTGTGTCATGCCGTAGAGCTTTTGAAGCGTCTGGTGTTCGGCCGGGACGAACTCCCACAGATTAAAGGCCCGTCTTTGCCACGGAAGAACCCGGCGGACAAGCATGACCTGGACCACGTTCACAAGCTTGATTTTCTTGTCCTTCATATTCTTGATGCAATTCTGGAGTTCGGTCAGCTCTGCAGGTTCGCCCCAGGCCAGGCCCTTCCTTTCCGAGGAGGTAAGCCGCATGGGGGTTCCAGATCGGAATTCAGGGACCGCAGCCAGTTGGCGTCGTGCGGCTCGGTGATGTAGAACCACCCCGATTGCCACCCTTTCACGGTCTCCGTGAAGGAGCCGTCAAACCAGGTGACGTGGGGCATCTTGCCCACCATGGCGCCTCCGCACTCCGCTTGCTGGCTGCTCACGATCTTCGGCTTCATGCAGAAGATTCGTAGCCACAGGCCGAAGTGAGGCCTGATGCGGAGGAAGGCCTCGCACACGATGATAAACGCCGAGATGTTGAGGACGAAATTTGGGGCTAGATCATGGAAATCTAGCCCGTAGTAGAACATGAGCCCGCGGACGAAGGGATGAAGTGGAAATCCCAGTCCACGCATAAAGTGGGCGAGAAATATGACCCTCTCATGGGGTTCCAGAGTTGGAGTGACCTTCCCTTTGTCCGGCAGCCGGTGCCGATGTCTGCGGCCAAGTACCCGGCCACTCGAAGCTTCGCAATATGCTCCTCCTTCATGGTGGAGGCCACCCACTTGCCTCCTGCTCCGGACATGTTTGGCTGTGCGGCGAAAGCGTGAACCAGAGCGCTGGAGCTCGAGGGTGTGGGAATGGATAAGCAGAGGAGGAAGAAGGCGTGGGTGAAAACGGGGAATCCTTATCCCTTTATAGAGGCGACGAACGATGCGCCTCCCCACCTTCCCGTTGACAATCGCTTATTTCCCAAATGCCATGATTGATTGCGCAGTTGGGTTACCCATACCCGTATTGATGGAAATCCCGTGATAAGGGGACATGATCTCTGCTATAACAAGACGTGCCAAGGAAACCACCTCGCAATATGCGCTATGGCTGGTTGTGGGAAAATGGTTTGAATAATACCCGACCGTAGTGTCATGTCACTTTGTCTAAAGATGTCAACAGATTATATTTGTGAAATATCATTCTCTCTATGGTGGTGTATGAAGATCATCTTGCAGATCCGGACACGGTCTAAGTGTTCGATAATTATTTTGGAGTATTCGGAGATGGAACCCGCCTTGCAATGCCGAAGATAAAACTGCGTGCCGGACTCATCGTCATTGAAGCCTAGTTCAGGGGCTACTGAGGGAGTCCTGGATTAGGGGGTATCCGGACAGCTGGACTGTATACTTCGTCCACACTATTGGAGCGTGAAGATACAAGACTCAAGACTACGTTCCGTGTTCGGATGGGACTCTCCTTTGCTTGGAAGACAAGCTTGGTGATCCGGATATTATATTTCCTTCCTTGTAACCGACTCCGTGTAAACCCTAGCCCTCTTTGGTGTCTATATAAACCAAAGAGTTTGGTCCTTAGGGGGACGATCACAATCATAATCATCATATGCTAGCTTCTAGGGTTTAGCCTCTATGATCTCGTGGTAGATCAACTCTTGTACTACTCATATCATCAATATCAATCAAGAAGGAAGTAGGGTTTTACCTCCATCGAGAGGACCCGAACCTGGGTAAACATTGTGTCCCTTGCCTCCTGTTACCATTAGCCCAAGATGCACAGATCGGGACCCCCTACCCGAGATCCGCCGGTTTTGACACCGACACTCGTAGCTATATTGCACACTGTGAGGCTCTTGTAAATAGCTGCTACTTCCTTCTTTTTTTGGTGCCATATTATCGTATCTATATTGACTTGTTCCAAATACAGAGGAAAGCCCGTGCGGACCAAAAAGAACCTGAACCGAATGCAGTGCAAATCTTCAAGGATTGCCACTCCAGCAAGATGAAGGGCATGAGCACACCAGTTCAAGCTGCTGTTGTAAGTCCTTACTCCTCTTGCCTTGAACTGATTGGTACTATGATGTGTTCATTTAACTACTTGGTTTGCAGCCAATGTCAGTTACTCTGTTCACTTTTATACATAGTTGTCTTAAGTCTTAACGTATCATTTCACCTTACATGGTTTAAAAGATATGAAGGATATTCTTTTGGTCTTGATCTATAATCTAGTTGTTATGTTCATGTGCGCACACAATGATAAAATAGCATGTTTGTTTTATATCTGTTTTCCCATGATATGAATGATGTCATACTATGTTCATCCTACTTTAAACCATGTCTCTTTATCCTTAGATGTCAACGAATGTGAGTAAATAGACAATACAATATGCATGCTACATGGACATATGTTCCGAAAGTGATTTTATTATGTAGTTGGCACTACAATACATGCTAATGTATTACAGTAGTTCACCAAAATAAGTTATGTATAAACATTTAACCTACTTTGTTTGTTTTTATCTCATTAGTAACTTATTTGGTACACTAATCTACAAGTTCAAACTTTCAGGAAGCTATGGAAGAAATGATTGAACAGCCACAACCACCTGAAAGTGACGAGGCTACCACAGGCACAATGTCACCTCTTGTTGCAGTGCGTTAGTATCTCTCCACTAACAGTGCAAAAAGCACCTTCCTGTATAATTCTGGGTTGGTTGTCAAGGTAACCTCGTCCAAATCGCCTACTGAACAAAATCTTCCTGCTATACAGAGTGATATATCTGTGCTCCAGACACAAGACTAATCCCTAATGGACGTCGTTTCGGAAACAAGAATAGTGGTTGACAAATGTCGTCAAGATATGAATGGTTTTGAAACCAGACTATCCGACATTCGCTTCATTGTTCAAGAGCAATGGCGGAAAAAAGGTGAAGATCGTGCTACTCCATCAGACTCTATAGCCTGAAACATTAGCACTCAGGTCAACTGATCTGTGCTTCTATACATCTGATGGTGCTTTTATTTGGAAGGAATGTAAAATTTATGCCAACATGCCTTTTGTTGTATGGTTGGAATTTATTTTGTTGTGATACAACATTTATGATGCTGCCACAGGCTGCAGTAATTATGACGCTATTTTTGTATAGTGTAGGTTTATCTTAGTAATGTATTCGGCCAAAAGCTTCGTAGGAGCCCAACATGCCAACATTCGCCAGGCCCATTCTAATTGGGCTAAAAACAATTACGGGCCGAAATTGGCATGTAGCCCACTAAAAATATCTGGGCCTAAATCAGCATAAGCTTTCATATTTTTCTGGTAGGCATGTGCCCATAGTGGGCCTTTAACAGGCCTAAACATAATTTGGGCCCTCAGTAAAAATAGGCCGTTTACAGGTGTAAATATCTTGAGCCCATAAAAAACATGGGCCTTTAATAGACCGAAAGTGAGATTGGGCCCTGATTGTGCCAAATAACCCACTGGTCTTAGCAGGCCGAAATGGTGTCCCATTTACGATGCGGATCTTTGACAGGCCGAAATTCGGACGAGCCGTAAATGCGCCGACCTAATACACAAGCCTTTAACAGGCCGGAACTTCGGTCAGGCTAGTTTATCGTCATTTTTATATGGGCCGTTAATGGGCCCGATATGATGTTGGGCCACATATGGCCCATGGTTTTTGTGTGGCGTTAACAGGCCGAAAATGACAACAGCCCGAAAGTGGCCCAAATCTATAGTGGGCCTCTAACAGGCTGAATGTCGGACATGGCCGACTATGACCCAAATCCTTCATGGTCGTTTATGGGCTGAAAGTTTTGATGTCCTGTAAATGGGCCCAAATGAAGCAGGACCTTTAACAGGCCAGAAATTCACCGGGCTGTAATTCGGCCCAATTACTTAGCGGACTGTTAACGGGCCAGAAGTGACCATGGGCCTTTAGCTGGGCCAGCCCATTATGGTCCCTAAATCTTATGGGCCTTCGGTTGAGCCGGCCCATTTAAACTTTATGGGCCACTTTTGGTCCGGTCCACGTATGAACATATCATAGACCCATCTCGACCGTTGGATGAGTGACACCTGTGCCAACGCGGAGCTGACGCATGGATCTGTCAGCCAATGAGAATTTTACACGTGGAAAATCGGCATTGGTCGTGGCTATTAGCGAGTTATCGGATCCAAAAACCAGACCCGATAGGTTAACGGCGGTTAACAGCGTCCCGTTACGGTGGATGCCACATGTCGGTCACCCTTGACAAAAGCACTTCTATGACGCGTGATTTATCGTCATGGAAGTGGACACTTCTGTGATGATAATTTTGGTAATATCATGGAACACTTCTACGAAAGCACATGTATGACTATCTTGATTCTGTCATAAAATCGTCATGGATGTACATGCATGACAGAAAACGTGACCTACTGTGACAAACACGTATCATCACGGAAGTGTATTTTTTTGTAGTGTTTGGTGGAAGATCATATGTTCAGATCCTTAATGCATATTAATACCCCTCTGATTATGAACATGAATATGCATTGTGAGTAGTTACGTTTGTTCCTGAGGAGATGGGTGAAGTCTTGCTATTAGTAGTCATGTGAATTTGGTATTCATTCGATATTTTCATGAGATCTATGTTGTCTCTCCTCTAGTGGTGTTATGTGAACGTCGACTACATGACACTTCACCATTATTTGGGCCTAGAGGAAGCCATTGGGAAGTAATAAGTAGATGATGGGTTGCTAGAGTGACAGAAGCTTAAACCCTAGTTTATAAGTTGCTTCGTAAGGGGCTGATTTGGATCCACTTGTTTCATGCTATAGTTTGGTTTACCTTAATACTTCTTTCGTAGTTGCGGATGCTTGCAATAGGGGTTAATAATAAGTGGGATGCTTGTCCAAGAAAGGGCAGTACCCAAGCACTGGTCCACCCACATATCAAATTATCAAAGTAACGAACGTGAATCATATGAACGTGATGAAAACTAGCTTAATGATAATTCCCATCTGTTCTCGGGAGCACTTTTCTCATTATAAGAACTTGTCCAGGCTTGTCCGTTTCTACAAAAAGTATTGGGCCACCTTGCTGCACCTTATTTACTTTTATTGCTTGTTACTCGTTACAAATTATCTTATCACAAAACTATCTATTACCTACAATTTCAGTGCTTGCAGAGAATACCTTACTGAAAACTGCTTGTCATTTCCTTCTGCTCCTCGTTGGGTTCAACACTCTTACTTATCGAAAGGACTACGATAGATCCCCTATACTTGTCGGTCATCATGCCACGTGTTATTTATCACACAAGTGTTAACATAAGGAAACGTATGTGTAGCTTACTAATCATCGCATGCAAGTACTCGCAGACGCATCATGTGCGATACTCCTAGCCACCGCAAGCAACTAGTTTGCATTTTCAAAGTTTTTTGTACACACAGAATCACACACAAACTAACTGTATTAACCGTCTGTGTTGTAATTTCTCATCGCAAACAGTTCATCTGAGTCGGTTGCACGTATCACACACATCTTGTTAAGTTGAACCATTTCTATTGCGTTCTCTAATCAAAAGCAGTTCGTTCGAGTGAACCGTATGCCCTATATCACACACACCTTAATCTGGCTAACCGTTTATGTTGCACACCCTGATAGCAAACGGTTCATCAGAGCGAACTTTATGTCGTATATCGCACACACCTTGATCTGGCTGCCCATTTCTGTTGTTCTGTCTCATCGCAAACAGTTCATCTGAGTCGGTTGTTTGCCACGTATCACACACATCCTGTTAAGTTGAACCATTTCTATTGCGTTCTCTAATCGAAAAAAGTTCGTTCGAGTGAACTGTATGCCCTATATGACACACACCTTAATCTGGCTAACCGTTTATGTTGCACTCCCTGATAGCAAATGGTTCATCAGAGCGAACTGTATGCCGTATATCGCACACACCTTGATCTGGCTGCCCATTTCTGTTGTTCTGTCTCATCGCAAATAGTTCATACAGATCAACTGTATGCCCCTCATCGCACACGCAACTATAATCCAAACCGTGTTTGATGTATCATTCATCGCAAATGTTTTGCATCATTTTTGACGGTTTTCATATAGCAGCGTTTGCGATTATTGCATCACACACAGTTTCTCGAAGGGTCTCTAATCGTAGTGTCGCGTTAGCAGCATCCTCCAGTAGTGACCTATACTTGAAAAAATTTATAACCAAGGGGGAGATGACCATGTTGATGATTACGAGCATGAGGATGAGCAGGACCCATATACTCAATGGTGCCTGGCAACTTATTCAGATGGATCACCTCTTCTTGTCTATATACAGGGAACTACTGATGTTACTAAGGAAGCAGGTGTTGTCTCGCATGGTCGCACTCTCCGGACCTATTCCAACATCCATTAAAGGGTATTCGGGATGGATACTAGTGTACTAGCGCCAACACCTTCTCCCTGGTTTAGTATTGAAAGTCTTGGAGGAAACTCGCTCTTCCTTGGAGAAAACTATCCAATGATGGTGGAAGGCGATCCAGCTGCTGTTGACACAATGTTACTACCATTTATGAGAAGCAATTGTATCTATACCCCGGACATTACTATGCTTCCCTACCGTCCCAATGTGGGTCCTGACATAGGCCGCTTCAGCCTGGATGATCAGTCCTGCATTGGTCTGGAGATTGACAGTAGCTGGCCCTTCTCGGAGAATCACTTCTGGTTCAAAGCAAGTTTTTCCAACGCCGACGAGTGGTTGAGCTGAAGTTCATTTCATCGCTTTGTTATTTGTTGTGTGAGAAAAATTTACTAGAATGTATTGTTGGAAATGATCTATAATCCAACGCGTATCTGTCGGGTTTCGGGTTCCGGCAGACCCTTAAGGTTCGAACTCTGGGGTGTGCACGAAGATCTTTCCCCTGCCAACTCGCGTCTCGAAGGCTCGCAAGGAATCTAGGCTAGAAGGAAGAACACACAAGAGACATGAGGATTATACTGGTTCAGGCCACCATTGTGGTGTAATACCCTACTCCAGTGTGTGGTGTGGTGGATTGCCTCAGGGGCTGATGATGAACAATACAAAGGGAGAATAGCCTTGCGAGGGGCTGTTCTTGAGCTGGTGCGATGAACTGCTTGGGTGAGTTCAGTCTCTCATCTCTCTCTCTCTCTCTCTCTCTCTCTCTCTCTCTCTCTCTCTCTGATCGATCTGTTCCCTTGCCTTGTGGTGGCTAGCTCTATTTATAGAGGGAGACCCTGGGCATCTTCCCAAAATAATGAGCGGGAAGGGCGCCAACAATTGGCCATTTTGAAGGGGAACATCTAGTACACTTATCCCGACTAAAGTTTGTCTTCTACTGCCAAAGACTCTGGCGGTGACGCCATCCTGGGCTCCACGATGACTTCCATCCTGCCGTTATGCTGGTCTTGGTCTTGTTGCACCGAAACGGTAACCTTTGCCTGATGCCTTGGCCTGTGCTTGCCCCCTTTGCACCAAAGGGGAAACAAGGACACTGCGCAGGCCGGCGCCTGCCTGGTCTCGATCGTCATGGCTTGCGTCACGGGATCCTCGCGAGGTACCCTGCCTTGATCTCTCCGCCTCCTCGCGAGCCTGCCTGATGAGGCTGCTCCTGGGGAAGCTTCATGTCGTCTGCCCCGCGAGGCTTGGCCCCTCGCGAGGGTCTTGAGCTTGAGCTGATGAAGCTAGGTTGCACTAGGCCCCCACTTGAGCCACGCTGCAGGTTGCAGGCAGGCAAATCTGGGGATCCCCGTTCCCAGAATGCCGACAGTAGCCCCCGGGCCCAAGGTGCGCCTGGATTTGGCTTAGCAAAGAAGCGAAGGGGCAAGTGCGAAGCGCCGCGGGCCCCAATACCCTGTGGCCTTGGGCGCCGCATGGCGATTGATTGGACGTGGGCGTCTCTGCTTCCCCACGACGCCTTGCAACTACACGACTTGACAAGTCCCTGCATGCAAAAATGGATCATGATTACCTACGATCGTGGTGGCCGGCGGTTGGCCTTCTCCGGCTATAAGTACGGAACAGCGCGTGCCCTTCCAGTCCATCCCTTCCCGCAACTCCTTTTCTTCTTCTTCTTCTTTGCCCTAGCTCCACATTATGCCAATGGCACCAATCCGCCGGTTTTTTGCAGAGGAGAAGGGAAAGCCCCCCCGAGAGGGTCCCGACCCGCTTCTGCCAAAGAAGCCGCTAGTCCTCTGCCGCTGAGATGAGGGTACTCGGCAGGAGGCGTCAAGGCCCTGGTACGAGAAGCCGCCGCCTGGGTTTTCGCTGCCCTTGTACACCCAAATCGAGGGCCCTGGAGAAGAAGGCGTTGAGCGACACCAACGGTACCGCCGCCGATGCCGGCGAGTTACGGCGGTGCGCGTCGTTCCCCCTGGAGTCCATGTCGAGGGCTCCTCTCGCGAGCTTGTGCTTCACGCCGCCATGCCTCCTCAATCCTGGATTCACCTTCCTCCCTCCTTCGCCTTGGAGATCCCACCGAGGGGGCCTCGGGAGCTCTGGCTGCAGCACGCCGACTGCAGCACCCCCGCGACCGGGGCGGAGGTCGAGGTTGTCACCCCGGGCAAGGTCTTCTTGACCCGCGGCTGGGGCGAGATCGCCCGGGTCTGCCGGACAGGGGGTTCCCTCGTAATCCATCTCGAATACGATGGCGCCTCCTTGCTGTTGTTCAAGGTCTTCGACGCGGAAGGGCGCCGGCTGGAATGCTGCCCCAAGGAAGGCGGCCGGGGCATCGGAGTGGCGAGGACAAGGCCTTCCAACCGCTTCCCCAGCAGCTCCTCAGGCAGCAGTGGAGGTGCCGGAGGGTCTAGTGACTCCGCCGAGCTTCACGCGACTCCGGAGACGAGCGATGACAGCTACGAGCCCCCGAGCTCGCGTCGCGCCAGGAGCAGGGCAGCTGCATCAGGCCGCCGACGCCACTGATCTGGATGGGGTTGGCGTCGGCGCCTGACGGCCCACTGTTGATGATGGCGTCTCCTGCGGAGGCGCGCGTAGTTAGCGTTCCTTAGGATTAGCACCTTTTGTTCCCTGTGAGTAATCAAAGTACCACCCTGCGGGGGTATGTAAGGTGCTGGCCATGTCTTTTGTGAATATTATTATCCTCATTATGAATCGATGCGAGATGCTCATCCTGTCCCGGATCGGCTCCCCCTTTCTTTCCTCACAAGGGCTTGGTGCTCTACACCGGCAGGTCCCGATCCCCAGGCAAGCTTCAGCCGTCGCTGGTATACCAGGTCGCGATGCCGTGGTCAAGGCCAGGAGGTGAGCGGCCCAAGGTCCAGTGAGAGCCCCTGAGTCGCGATGCTCAGGAGGTCCCCTTTAGCGCTCAAGGAGCCTCCGTTAGGCAAGAAAGGCAGGCAATGCTGCCGTGACAAAGCTGCAATAGGCGAGGGTTTAGCGCTGAGTCGATTCAGTCTTGCGTGACTTATCTTGTAGGTTTGGAGTAGTTTTTGGCGAAGTGTCGGGCCTGCATGGCGGTAGCTGAGGCATTGCTGGGTTAGGGCCTCGTGAGCTTCTTCCCTCTTCCCTGCACTTTCCTTAATGCTCTACGTCCTCAGGTCCCGGCCCTCGAGCGAACTCAGCCGCCGCTGGTATGACAGGTCGCGATGCCGCGGGTTAAGGCCAGGGGGTGAGGGCTGGGGAACAGTAAGAACCCATGAGTCACGATGCTCACGCGCCCCCCATTTAACGTGCAAGCGGATCGCGTCGGAGAGAAGGAGAGAAAGCTCGCGACGCCCCCAGCGCTACTCCTGGAGCGGGTCCTGCATACCAATCACGAGGGGAAACAAGGTCTGTCCTTACGGTTTCCAACCAACCATTGGTCGCTCCGAGGTAGTAATTGTGGCACTGAGGACCTGGTGAGGTGGCGCCTTGTGGGGCTGCCGCGGCCAAAGCTCGGCCACTCAGATTTTTCGGCGTTGCAGGGACGGACCTGTACACAAGTGCCGTGCTAGAGCGAGCGGCTCCAAAGTTAGGCGTCAAACGAGCAGGCGATTAGGTCAAGCATGTTAAGAATGAAGGCGCAAATCCATTTAGATAGATGCAGAAAAAGCAACCGCCACTGGGTCAGGCCCGAGCAGCTTGGGGATAATCAAGCCCGAGGGGCGCCCCCAATCAAGGTAAGCAAAGAACATGAGCAAAACGGATACATGGCGCAGGGACGGACCCATGCGACCTGGGAATGATGCAGCCCTGTGGGCGCTCCCAGCTGATAATGGAACTTTGAAAGATGTCACCTGATATTGTTGAAGATGAAGGGATGCTGAAGTAGCGGACGACGCGCGGTGAGGAAGTCGACCCTCACGAGCTCTCGAGACCTGGAGCCTCGAGAGGCTCCGGGGGCACAGGTGGATCTTCGAGGGCCATCTCCATCTCCGCCAGTACCGCGTGATGCCTGACCTCCTGAGCCTCCAGAATGCTCCTCAGCAGGCGCGGATGGGCTGCGGCCGCGTTCGGCAGGCCGAAAGGCATGCGAACGTAGCTATGAGGGGGACCCTCACAACGCCCCACGCGTGAAGGCCAGAGGCGCTCCTGAGACACAACTCGGTTGAGCCCTGGTACATCAATGCAGACATGCAGCCCGCCATCCTCGCCTGGATGGGGGGCTGCGGCGGGTAGGCGGCGGCTGCCGCGCATGACTCTTAACACCTGAAGCTCCTGAGTGTTTCTCGCGATGAACTCCTGAGGGTTTGGCCCTCCTTGCCTCATACCTTCCTAAGGGAAACATGCTTTGAAGCATGCCTCCAAGTGGTGCCCGAGCGCCTCCCTCGTGACCTTGGCAAATTCGGTGGCTCTCCAAGAAAGAGCCCCCGAGCCCTGCCCGAGGAGGGCACCAGGCGCGCCTTCCTATGCGACAGAGGGTGGCGCCCCCTAAACGGACGCGAATCCTGACGCAACGCCTCCGGAGGTACCTGCTTCCTGATGGTTCGGGCCAGGTGAAGCCTTCTTCTTCTTTGGGACCGCCTCGGGAAGTCTCCCGCTCCTGTGCTCTGGGTTTTTGATTGTCGCGGCCTGGAAGGCACGCTCAAGAGAACAAACTTCATCCCTTTCCTCACAGGGTACTGTGATGACTCCACCACTTCCTGGCATCTTGAGGATGTTTTAGCCATGGTGAGTCACTGCCATGAACTTGGCTAGGGCTGGGTACCCGAGGATGGCATTGTATGGCAGGCGAATGTGGGCGACGTCGAAAACAACGAGCTCGGTGAGGTAGTTGTTGCGCTACCCAAAGATGACAAGAAGGCGAACTTGCCCTATCGGGACGGTGGAACCATCAGTGACTCCTGAGAAAGGCTTGGTCGGCCGAAGCTTATCATATGGCACTTGGAGATTGTTGAATGTCTCGACAGACAGGACGTTGAGTCCTGCTCCGCCATCGATGAGGGTCCTGGTGACTTGCACATTGCTGATGACTGGGGAGCAAAGCATTGGGAGGACTCCGGCCGTTGCCGCACACTTGAGCTGATCCGCTGAGCTGAACGTGATGGCGCACGCTGACCACCTGAGAGGGCGCGTGGCCTCAAGCTTGGGGAGGACTGCATTCACCTCGCGAGCAAACTGCTTGAAGATGCGCTGTGAGGCCGGGGCCTGAGCGCCGCCCAGGATGCAAGCAATTGCGCGAGGCTCCTAGAAGCCCCCAGCCCCCTTGTCCTGATGCTGGTCTTCATTCCTCCTTGGCAGTGGTGGCAAAGGAGGGAGGCCTGCGTTGCCGTGCGGGCGGTCCTCACGAGGCTGATCCCTCCAACCTCCCTCGCAAGGCTGGTCCTGCCAACGGTCCTCGCGAGGTCGGTCATGCCACCCTTGGCGAGGGCCACGGTCTTCCCATCGTCCTCCACTTCTTCCTACTCCTCGGCCATAGCCTCGATCGTTGTGCTTGGGGCGTCGGCCGATACGCCCATCTCGCACGGCCCTGAGCTCTTGGCATTCGTTGGTGTTGTGGGTGTGGAGGTCGTGGTACACGCAGTACCGGCTACCCTTGGATGACTCAGGCTGATCCCTGCCTCGCTTGGTGTCTGGCTCTGCTACGAGCACGGCAGCTCCCTTACGCTTCACGTCCTTGACCTTGGGCTTCTTCTCTTCTGGATCGGCAGCCGGAAGCTCGAGGAGGGAGAGGCGCCCTTCCTCAGCCCTGGCGCACTTGGTTGCCAAGTTGAACAGTTCCAGGGATGTGCACAGGTCTTCATGAATTGCTAGCTCCTCTTTCATCTTGATGTCACGCACGCCATCAGAGAAGGCTGAGATGATGGCTTCCTCAGTCACCCTGGGGATCTTGAGGCGAGCGTTGCTGAAGTGCTGGATGTACTTCTGCAGGGTCTCTCCTGGCTGTTTCTTGATGCGGCGTAGGTCACTCATGGTCGGGGGCCGGTCGTGAGTGCCTTGGAAGTTGGCGATGAAGCGAGTGTGCATCTCGTCCCAGGAGGAGATCGTGTCAGGAGCCAGGTGCGGGCACCGTCCTTGAGCGCCATGGGAAACCAATTCGCCATGACCTTTTCATCCCCGTTGGCGGCTTCGTTTCCCAGCTCCTAGAGCTGTAGGAACTTCACGGGGTCTGCAGTGCCGTCGTAGCGAGGAGGGAGGTCCGGCTTGAACTTGCCTGGCCATGCAACACTCCGTAGCTCGGGGTGAAGGCGCGGCAGCCTGTGGTGGCCATCGGACCCCTTTGCTGATGCGGGGCTTGCTCCTGGAAATTCCCACACGCCGCCGCTTGGAGCAGCGCGGGGTCTTGACGTGGTGGTGCAGGGATGCGGTCATGGCGCACCGGTGCTGGGAGCACGCGGGCACCTTCTTGGGGACGAGGGATTTCTTGGCAACTCATTTCTTGTCGCGCAGGTGCCGGACGCGGAGGGTCTCGTCCTGGGGCCACGCACCTTGGAGCCAGGGTGCCTTCTTGGGGAGGAGGTGGCGGAGGCACCTCCTGATCCTCGCCTCCTGCGCAGGATGGAGGGCGAGGCAGCGAGAGAAATGGCAAAGGAGAGCCCCCTGTGGTGCTGACAAGCTCGGTGATGGGGGCGAGCCAGTCCTCGTAGAGGTCGTCGACGGGACGATAGTGCAGGAGCTCACGCGCCAGGAGCAGCGCAGCGTGCGCGTCCATGGGGGCGCGACGGGCGTCGGACGACGAACCGGCTGGAGTCAGCGACGGGGTGGCGGTGCGGCCTTCCGGCCGAACCGAAGGATGCAGGGACGAGGCCTGCTGCTCGTTCCCCGCCGGGCCGGTGGCGGCGTTGGCGGCAGGCGACGGGGAACGACGAGGGCATCCGCCAACGGGCGCCTTCTGGGCGACGCGGGTGGCGAGAGCAGACCGATGCTCGGTGCGAGCCCGGCGAGCGTCAGCCATGGATACGACAGAAGATCAGACGCAACCAGCGGAAGAAAGATTCCGGCGCACCCCTACCTGGCGTGCCAAATGTCGGATTTCGGGTTCCGACAGACCCTTGATGTTCGAACTCTAGGGTGCGCACGAAGATCTTTCCCCTGCCAACTCGCATCTCGAACGCTCACAAGGAATCTAGGCTAGAAAGAAGAACACACAATAGACACGAGGTTTATACTGGTTCAGGCCACCATTGTGGTGTAATACCCTACTCCAGTGTGTGGTGTGGTGGATTGCCTCAGGGGCTGATGACGAACAATACAAAGGGAGAACAGCCTCGCGAGGGGCTGTTCTTGAGCTGGTGCGATGAACTGCTTGGGTGAGTTCAGTCGCTTCTCTCTCTCTCTCTCTCTCTCTCTCTCTCTCTCTCTCTCTCTGATCGATCCATTCCCTTGCCCTGTGGTAGCTAGCTCTATTTATAGAGGGAGGCCCTGGGCCTCTTCCCAAAATAATGAGCAGGAAGGGCGCCAACAATTGGCCATTTTGAAGGGGAACATCTAGTACACTTATCCCGATAAAAGTTGGTCTTCGACTGCCAAAGACTCTCGCGGTGACGCCGTCCTGGGCTCCATGATGACTTCCATCCTGCCATTCTGCTGGTCTTGGTCTTGTTGCACCGAAATAGTAACCTTTGCCTGATGCCTTGGCTTGTGCTTTCCCCCTTTGCACCAAAGGGGAAACAAGGACACTGCGTAGGCTGGCGCCCGCCTGGCGCCCTCCTGGTCTCGATCGTCATGGCTTGCGTCACAGGCTCCTCGCGAGGTACCCTGCCTTGATCTCTCCGCCTCCTCGCGAGCCTGCATGATGAGGCTGCTCCTGGGGAAGCTTCCTGTCGTCTGCCCCACGAGGCTTGGCCCCTCACGAGGGTCCTGAGCTTGAGCTGATGAAGCTGGGCTGCACTAGGCCCCCACTTGAGCCACGCCACAGGCTGCAGGCAGGCAAGTCTAGGGACCCCTGTTCCCAGAATGCCGATAGTATCCTCGTTGTCATTGTGGGCTGATGACGTGTTGTATGTAATCAATGGTACATTTGCATATGCGTCCATCAACTCACGCCTACTAGTGGTGTCCATATGAACAGTGCTAGTGATTTTAGTTGCAAAAATTAGATGGTGCTAGTGATTTTTAGCTGCATCTTTTGACAAATCGCAGTGTTACAAGGTTGACAAATGGCAATGTTACTAGACAAACAAATGTCAATCTTTCCAGTTTGACAAATGGCAACATACCCAAAATGACAGATATGCAAATCTTACCCAATTGTTTGTACGTGGTTGCACACGGGTCATGCAAAACAACCGTTTGCGTTGAAGGTATGCAGAAATTCTGCTCGACACATTTTACCTTGGCTTCCTAGGGAAGCTGTCGGTTTGCATCTAGGTGTTCTAACTAAAACGTTTGCGATGAGTGTTTTATATTTAAAAACCATTGACGTTTTTTTCAAAAGAAAATCGTTTCATAAGTCTGTACATTAAGAGAGAAAACGCAAGTTTGTTCAAACCATATCTTTCATTCAGTCACACTGCGAATTTATATTCATATGGTCAAGAATTCGAGATACAATATTAAACCCTAAAAAACTATTTTCGGTGGCGGAGGAGGTGGCGTGCCGACCCGTCGTTGTCGTTGTCATCCTCCGGGACGCTGTTGTTGAAGTCTTCAAGGCAGCACAAAATGTTCTTCACTTGTAAATCAAACATCATGTCGTTGCGCGATCGACGGGAACTGGTGTCGCTGAGAGGTAGCGGTCGACGGCAGCGTCCCATGCTGCTGAGGGGGCGTGCGCACGGCACGGGCACGGGCACGGCCGGTGCAGCAATATGCACGGGGGCCGGTGCCACGGTGGGTGGAGGGGCGCGCATGGGCACGGGCACGGGCGCTGGCGCTGGCATGTACACGAGCTCGCGCGGGTCCGCGGAGACCTCGTTGACGCCCGCGGCTTCCAGCTCTGCGATAGTGCTCGGCGACCAACCCGTCAATGCTACGGGGATGGTCGCTGGCGCGGGCGCAGGGATGGGAGCTGGTACGGGATCGGGGGCAGCAACCGCCGTGGCCAGCTCGTTCTGGGCCATGTCCATGAGGCCCCTTTCCTCCATATTTTCTATCTCCTCTGGCTCGGAGTCGACTTCACCAAACTTGAAGACTAGTGGAAGATGATCGTTCTGCGCCATGGCGTTGGTGGAGGTCTGCGGGAGGGAGGGGAATGGGAGGCGAACAGTAAGGCCGCCTGTATTAAACAGCGGCTCGGGCACCATTAATGGAGAGGAAGGCGAGCGGCCATGGAAGTCAAAGGGACATGTGGCGTCACTCCTATTCTGTCAAGGTCAAGCAGCTATCCGCGCAGCACTTCCTACAGCCATTAAAACCAAGACACATGGCGTCATGTGAATGGTTAACAGAACGCACACGGTTTGAATTCTATAAACATTTGAGATATTAAAGTGGTAGCTATTTTTTCAAAATGCCTTTGTTGGCTGGCATTATTCGAGTGTTCCTTCTCTCAAAATGGACACGAAAAATGCCACAGCATGTCGGGTGCCATTCCATGATAGCATGCCAAGTTTCATGAATTTCAGACGAGCTTTGGATTTACTAGAATTTAAAAACCAGGCATCTCAATGTTTTGCCGGCAATCAACGGTGCCCTGGTGTTTGAAATTCATTCCCATTTCTTGCATGGGACCTAAACATGCACCCAAGGACACATATTTGATTTTTCAACCAACTTATATGCACTGGAGGATGTGCATGTAGTTCAAATTTGAATTATGCACATAAATGCATTGAAAACTGAGTTAATGCATAAAAATGACCAAACGAACCCCGAAAAATCCCAAAAATTGACACAACACTCCTGTTGTTCTATCTTGACATGAGAAATGTTTTGAAAGCAATAAGAGGCAATGGATATTGTTTCGTCCCCAAAGGTGGGATGTTCCCTACTGAAACCATCATCCTTATTGTGAGAAGCGTATACGCGAACCTGCCCCGAATGGGACAATTTTTTTACCATGGCATCTTGATGCCGCCCCATGATAGCATGCCAATTTTCATGAATTTCAGACGAGTTTTGGATTTACTAGAATTTAAAAACCAGGCATCTCAACATTTTGTCGGCAATCAACAGTGCCCTGGTGTTTGAATTTCATTCCTATCTCTTGCATGGGACCTAGAAATTCACCCAGGGACACACATGTGATTTTTCAACCAACTTTGGTGCATTGGAGCATGTGCTTGTAGTTCAAATTTGAAATATGCAGATAAAATGCCTAGAAAACCAAGTTAATGTATAAAAAAGGCCAAACGAACCCCGAAAAATTCCAAGATTAAACATAACACTCCTGTTGTTCTATGTTGACACTAGAATTTTTTTTGAAAGCAATAAGACGCAACGGATATAGTCCCGTCCCCAAAGGTGGTACGTTCCCTATCCAAATCATCATGCTTGTTGTGAGAAGCTCTGGTTTGTGAGAAGCTTATACCCAAAATTATCCCAAAGGGGACAAAATTTTCACCATGGCATGTTGATGCCGCTCCATGATAGCATGCCAAGGTTCATGAATTTCAGACGAGTTTTGGATTTACCAGAATTCAAGAACTAGGTATCTCAATGTTTTGCCGGCAATCGACAGTGCCCTGGTGTTTGAAATTCATTCCCGTCTCTTGCATGGGACCTAAGCATGCACCCAAGACACACATGTGATTTTTCAACCAATTTATATGCACTGAAGCATGTGCATGTAGTTCAAATTTGAATTATGCACATAAAATGCCTAGAAAACTCAGTTAATGCATAAAAATGTCCAAACGAACCCTGAAAGATCCCAAAAATTGACACAACACTCCTGTTGTTCTATGTTGACACGAGAAAATTTTTGAAAGCAATAAGAGGCCATAGATATCATTTCATCCCCAAAGGTGGGATGT
The DNA here is from genome assembly GCF_002162155.2 of Triticum dicoccoides. Taxonomy (NCBI): domain Eukaryota; kingdom Viridiplantae; phylum Streptophyta; class Magnoliopsida; order Poales; family Poaceae; genus Triticum; species Triticum dicoccoides. Next base: position 283,260,579 of record NC_041389.1, read on the forward strand.
ACGTTCCCTACTGAAACCATCAGGCTTGTTGTGAGAAGCTCTGGTTTGTGAGAAGCATATACCCAAACCGGCCCAAATGGGACCATTTTTTTACCACGACATGTTTATGCCTCTCCATGATAGCATGCCAAGTTTCATGAATTTCAGACGAGTTTTGGATTTACTAGAATTTAAAAACCAGGCATCTCAATGTTTTGCCGGCAATCAATGGTGCCCTAGTGTTTGAAATTCACTCCCATTTCTTGCATGGGACCTAAACATGCACCCAAGGACACATTTAATTTTTCAACCAATTTATATGCACTAGAGCATGTGCATGTAGTTCAAATTTGAATTATGCACATAAATGCATTGAAAACTCGATTAATGCATCAAAATGTCCAAATGAACCCCGAAAAATCACAACACTCCTGTTGTTCTGTGTTGACATGAGAAAAAATTTGAAAGCAATAAGAGGCAATGGATATTGTTTTGTCCCCAAAGGTGGGACGTTCCCTATCGAAACCATCATGCTTGTTGTGAGAAGCTCTAGTTTGTGAGAAGCTTATACCTGAACCTGCCTCACATGGGACAATTTTTTTACCACGGCATGTTGATGTCGCTCCATGATAGCATGCCAAGTTTCATGAATTTCAGACGATTTTTGGATTTACTAGAATTTTAAAACCAGGCATCTCAACATTTTGTCAGCAATCAACAGTGCCCTGGTGTTTGAATTTCATTCTCATCTCTTGCATGGGACCTAGAAATTCACCCAAGGACACACCTGTGATTTTTGAACCAACTTTAGTGCATTGGAGCATGTGCTTGTAGTTCAAATTTGAATTATGCACATAAAATGCCTAGAAAACCCAGTTAATGTGTAAAAAGGCCAAACGAACCCCGAAAAATTCCAAGATTAAACACAACACTCCTTTGTTCTATGTTGACACTAGAAATTTTTTGAAAGCAATAAGAGGGAATGGATATCGTCCCGTCCCAAAAGCTGGTACGTTCCCTATCGAAACCATCATGCTTGTTGTAAGAAGCTCTGTTTTGTGAGAAGCTTATACCCAAACCTGCCCCAAATGGGACAAAATTTTCACCACGACTTGTTGATGCCGCTCCATGATAGCATGCCAAGTTTCATGCATTTCAGACGAGTTTTGGATTTACTAGAATATAAAAACCAGGTATCTCAACATTTTCGCCGGCAATCAACAGTGCCCTAGTGTTTGAAATTCTTTCCCATCTCTTGCATGGGACCTAGAAATTCACGCAAGGACACACATGTGATTTTTCAACCAACTTTGGTGCATTGGAACATGTGCTTGTAGTTCAAATTTGAATTATGCACATAAAATGCCTAGAAAACCCAGTTCATGTATAAAAAAGGCCAGACGAACCCCGAAAAATTCATTCCCATTTCTTGGACGGGACCTAAGCATGCACTGAAGGACAAAGATTTGATTTTCCAACCAATTTTTATGCACCGGAGCATGTGCATGTAGTTTAATTTTGAATTGTGCACATGAAATGGCTAGAAAACTAGTTTATTGTATAAAATGTCTAAACGAACCCTGAATAATTCCAATTCTTTTACGACACACATATAGTTGCATGTTCGCTGCAGATAAAAGGTCTAGAATTTCAAACAACATCCATTGCCACTGTGACCCCATTTTGTAATTCAAATCAAGTAGATCCCACACAGTTTATCATCTCAAACCAGGTGAGATGTAGTACAAAATATCTTGGAGCATCGTCGGTGTATAGTACGCCTATGGCTTGCGCGAGAAGGTGCGCCGGCTATAGTCCACAGCCGGCGTGTCAAGCGCACTAGCTCACTCCCGAAAAACTCCCGCCTCTGCATCCCTCACAATATCGAAAATATCTACTGCCTGGAAGGTTCTAATGTTTGATAGCACACAATTAGTATGTGCGGACTGTGTGCGATGTATGTTACTCCCGCTCTGCTTCAGTCCCTTGATTCAAATTTTCAGTAGCCCCGGCATTTTACTCCCGCCTCTGCATCCCTCGCAATCTCAAAAACATCTGCTCGCCCTTGATCCAAATTTTCAGTAGCCCCGCCTTGATACTCCGGCCTAGTAAACATTTTAGTTGCCGTAGTATTTCCTCAAACACAACCTTGCCCCCCCTCCACACACACCCCAATACCTCTGCTCACACAGACACACACAACCCTAGAAACCACTGGTAGGTCGCTGCCATCACCGGCGCCTCCATCATCAACCTCTCCCCGTGTGCCGGGGAGCTCGAGGAGCCAATGGCCAAAAACATGTTTATCGTGGCCTTTTCGCCCGACGCCGGTGAGGTGGCCGCCGAGGTGTCCCCGTCGTCCTCCGCGGGCCCGATCCACCGTCGTCGGACCCCCGATACGCCCACCGCCGTGCCCCTACGCCGGGTCGGGGACTTCCCCGTCCTCCCTCGGACCCGACAGCCGACGAAGTCCTACCTCGGGATCCGGCAGCGGTGGTGGGGGACGTGGGTTGCCGAGATTACAGATCGAGAGACCCACACCCGCCGGTGGCTCAGTGGCTTCCACACGGCCGGGCTCGCGGCCATGGAGTGCGACCGCTGGCAGGTCCGCTACCACGGCGCGGCAGCTAGGCTCAATTTCCCCTTCGGCATACGTCCAGTCCACCTCGTTCTGCCGGAGCCAGGGTGGTGAGTTGGGCTATGGCGCGGGAGGACCGTGAGGCGTGGGAGCGCCTCAAGGCTGAGGCCACCGCCGAGGCCTACATGCAAGAGCTCTGCCGGCAGCACCCGGAGCTCGTGGAGGCGGAGCGGGCGATGCCGGTGTGGAGGGCGGCGAGGTTATCGCGCTCTCCTGTGATGACGAGGTCGAAGGCAGTTAGGACGGCGGCGCGGAGGGCGGCGAGGTAATCGCGCTCTCCTCTGATGACGAGGTCGAAGGCGGCGGCAACGGAGGCGCAGAGGGCGTCGAGGTGGGACCCGAAGATGAGGAGATCGACGTCGACGAGTGGAGGAGTGCCTTCCCGAATGACCCCGACGATGGTACTGGCCCAGACCCGGCTCGCGGCACACCGTACATGACGAGGAAGGATTGGCTTGACCTCTACTTCGACCAAAAGTAGTTTAGCTTAGTTTAAATTTATGTTTTATGTTCGGTTATGCAAAACTATCTATGTTTATGTTTGAATGCATGCTACTTTTAGTTGAACCTGCTTTGAACTTGATCAAATTGAAATTTACAACCTTAAGTTTAGGGGATCAACTAGAAAAGGCCAAAAATTGTTGGAGTATATATATATCCACTAAGGGTTTTAGTGCTTTAACTTTTTAAGGATCGCCTAGAGATGTCCTTATGACTTGTTTATTTCTATTCTTCACAATGTGATGCTCTATATGTGCAACTATTTTCCGTGCAGATCAATTTCATCAATAACAGTTTCAACAATACCACTATGAATTACGATATTTGGTTGTTGTTAAGGATATTGCAGTTAACATGCCTTTCCATTTTTCAATTGTTGTTTAGCAACATGCATTGTACTGAATGACTAAATATGCAATAATAGGCTACATAGCAACAAGGAAGTGTGTTACCTTAATGTTCTGATGATGTCTAGATATACATGTAATAAAATCTTATATAATGGGATGGATGGAGTGTTGTACTACATCATTTTTCAATTGTTGTTTAGCTTCTAATATTAACTTGGTGCTTTTAGGTACATATATCATTGCCAAAGATCCACACTTCGACCCTTTTTGTGTATGGGCCAATGAGATATTCATGAACCAACATCAAGTGAGGAAACTGATAAAGATTATTATTAAAATGGGTCAAAAGATGTCAATCTTACTATTTGTTTACACTTTATGCAAGACAACAGTGAACTGCAGGATGGTAAGTAAGAACCCTGTAGCCTTGTTTGTACTGCCCGTAATGAGTTGTGTTAGATGACAATATCTGAATCTTTTTTCTTTTGCAGTGGATCCTGAAGCAACTTACGCAAGATTACCTCTCAAACTACATGATTGGCGGCCGGCCATCACAAGGGGTTGGATAGAGTCATGCATGCCTTCTGCATCCAGGAGAGCACAATAGGGACATTCCGCTTCACCTTGTTCAGCAATTGGAATGTTTGTCGCCTCTTTCTTTACCATCTGTAATAGTACAAGTATAGAACCCTGGTACATCATTCTTTATTTGGTGCTTATGTAATTCTTAAACATATGTACCTGTGAATCGAATAATGCATTGGTTGTTTGAACCTGATGGATATGAATAAAGCTATAGCCTACTTTCAAGTTTAAATTAGGTACAATTTTAAATAGCAGCAATTAAATTAGGGCGAAATTACATTGTGCAGGTCATTACGGCAGACACGGTTGGTAAAACACAAACGTTTGCGATATACACCATAATCCGAGACGGTTCATAGAGAGGAAACGTGTGCAAGCATGCACACAATTGTCGTTTGCAAAGTATGTGTGATGTCAGACACTATAACATACGGTGCGGGAAAACTAAATGTGTGTGATTGTCTACCCATCATACACGGTTTATAATCATGAACTGTTTGTGATGTGCCAGGCATCGTAAAATTCCCGTGCCTAGAATCTGCATGGAAAACTCCCGTGCCTGGAATCTTCCTGGTTTTAGGCAGAACCACAAAACTCCGACTGTGATGGCAATGCAAGCACAAACGAGTAGCAAGGATGAAGCGTTTTGGATATTCGAGATATTGGAAAAGGTTATATAGGGACAACTGTATGCATCAAGGCTCCCTATCCCCGACGGTTTTTTGGTCGTGTGGGAAGGACCCCCTATCGGCCACACTTACTTGGCGACGGTTCCAAATGCCGTCGTGGAAAGGGGTTAAAAACCATTTGTTTAGGACCGACGTGCACCAGTGCCACCTGGTCGAAGCATACGTAGCATTGTCATTCTGGTCGCAAACGTGTACGTACATACGATCGGGCTGTCTGCAGGCTGCAGCGATGAACCGTGGCCGTGTAAGGAAGGGCACGTGTCGTAGTAGAGGCGTGCACATGTCCTAGTAGAGGCGCGCACATAGCATGTACACATATGTACAGCGGCTAGGGTGCAAGAAAGTAAATACGGTCACGTGCATACATACGGGCGGGGTCTTGAACGCCTACTCGCGCATACATACGGCCAGGGCTCGTGTACACGGCTGGGTCAGAACGGAGAAACTGCGTCATTGTCGTGTTCATGGGGAGGTAACGGAATGCGTCATGTTCATCGGGAGACAACAGAACGCGTGTTGTTCATCGGGGCCAACCGGCTTGGACGGCACAGCCGATGGAAACAAGGCCTGGCGTACTGCAGAATGGAGGAAACGGCCTTGGGTTTGACCGGCCACGGTCGAAACGGGATCCTGTTCATCGGGAGGGGTCTAGCGTACCGCAAAACGGAGGAAACGGGCCTCCTACGGTGGAAATGGGGTCCTATAGATCGGGAGGGGTGTGGCGTACCGCAAAACGGATGAAACAGACTTGTGTTGGAGCGTTTCATGACCCACAAGTATAGGGGATCTATCGTAGTCCTTTCGATAAGTAAGAGTGTCGAACCCAACGAGGAGCAGAAGGAAATGATAAGCGGTTTTCAGCAAGGTATTCTCTGCAAGTACTGAAATAAGTGGTAACAGATAGTTTTGTGATAAGATAAATTGTAACGAGCAACAAGTAACAAAAGTAAATAAGGTGCAGCAAGGTGTCCCAATCCTTTTTGTAGCAAAGGACAAGCCGGAACAAACTCTTATAATAAGAAAAGCGCTCCCAAGGACACATGGGAATATCTTCAAGCTAGTTTTCATCACGCTCATATGATTCGCGTTCGGTACTTTGATAATTTGATATGTGGGTGGACCGGTGCTTGGGTGCTGTTCTTACTTGAACAAACATCCCACTTATGATTAACCTCTATTGCAAGCATCCGCAACTACAACAAAAGTATTAAGGTAAACCTAACCATAGCATGAAACATATGGATCCAAATCAGCCCCTTACGAAGCAACGCATAAACTAGGGTTCAAGCTTCTGTCACTCTAGCAATCCATCATCTACTTATTACTTCCCAATGCCTTCCTCTAGGCCCAAATAATGGTGAAGTGTTATGTAGTCGACGTTCACATAACACCACTAGAGGTTAGACAACATACATCTCATCAAAATATCGAACGAATACCAAATTCACATGACTACTAATAGCAAGACTTCTCCCTTGTCCTCAGGAACAAACGTAACTACTCACAAAGCATATTCATGTTCATAATCAGAGGGGTAATAATATGCATAAAGGATCTGAACATATGATCTTCCACCAAGTAAACCAACTAGCATCAACTACAAGGAGTAATCAACACTACTCAACCTACTAGCACCAATCCCGGACTTAGGACAGGAATTGGATACAAGAGATGAACTAGGGTTTGGAGATGAGATGGTGCTGGTGAAGATGTTGATGGAGATTGCCCTCTCCCGATGAGAGGAGCGTTGGTGATGATGATGGCAATGATTTCCCCCTCCCGGAGGGAAGTGTCCCCGGCACCACAGCTCTGCCGGAGCCCTAAATTGGTTCCGCCAAGGTTCCGCCTCATGGCGGCGGAGTCTCGTCCCGAAAGGTTGCTTATGATTTTTTTCTCATCGAAAGACTTCATATAGGAGAAGATGGGCATCGGAGAGCCACCAGGGGGCCCACGAGGTACGGGGTGCGCCCAGGGGGGAGGGGCGCGCCCCCCACCCTCGTGAGCAGGGTGTGGGCCCCCTGGCCTTCATCTTTGGCGATGATTTTTCTTTATTTATTTTAAGGTATTCCGTGGAGTTTCAGGACTTTTGGAGTTGCGCAGAATAGTCCTTCAATATTTGCTCCTTTTCCAGCCCAGAATTCCAGCTGCCGGCATTCTCCCTATTCATGTAAACCTTGTAAAATAAGAAAGAATAGCCATAAGTATTGTGACATAACGTGAAATAACATCCCATAATGCGATAAATATCAATATAAAAGCATGATACAAAATGGACGTATTAACTCCCCCAAGCTTAGACCTTGCTTGTCCTCAAGCGAAAAGCCGATAACAATAAATATGTCCTCATGTTTAGAGGTAGAGGCATAGATAAAAAATAAAATATGGACATGAAGGCATCATGATTATTCTCATAACAACAACATATATAAATTTTGTCATATGATTACTCATGTTCAAGTGATGATCTTTTCACAAAGCCAAAGTATGAATCAGAAACCTTATTGAGAATCAACAAATTATAACCTCAGTCATTGAAGCAATTGCAATTTATCATAACATTGGAAAGAGTCTATGTCAGAGCTTAAAAGCAAGTCCACATACTCAACTATCACTTAGTCCTTCATAATTGCTAACACTCACGCAATACTTGTGGTTAAGGAGTTTTAATTGGACACAGAGAAAGATAGGGGCTTATAGTTTTGCCCCACAACCTTTTACCTCAAGGGTAATGTCAACAATAATAATTCGCAGAGGGAAGCATAGGTATATATATCATGTTCTTTCCAACATGCTGGGCTTGCCAAAGGATAAAATGAAAAAGGAAAGGTGAAGATCACCGTGACTCTTGCATAAGGTAGAGGATAATAATAAAAGATAGGCCCTTCGTAGAGGGAAGCATAGGTTGCCATGCGCTTTTATGGTTGGATGCACAAAATCTTAATGCAAAAGAATGTCACTTTATATTGCCCCTTGTATGTGGAACTTTATTATGTAGTCTGTCGCTTTTATTACTTCCACAACAAGTTCATACAAAGCTTATTTCTATGCACTAATAAGTCATGCATATTTAGAGAGCAATTTTTATTGCTTGCACCGATGACAACTTACTTGAAGGATCTTACTCAATCCATAGGTAGATATGATGGACTCTCATGGCTAAACTGGTTTAAAGGTATTTGGAAGCACAAGTAGTATCTCTACTTGGTGCTGAGAATTTGGCTAGCATGAGGGGGAAAGGCAAGCTCAACATGTTAGAGGAACCATGACAACATACTTTATCTCAGATATAAGAAAACATAACTCATTATGTTGTCTTCCTTGTCCAACATCAACTCTTTAGCATGTCATATTTTAATGAGTGCTCCCAATCATAAAAGATGTCAATGATAATATATCTATATGTGAAACCTCTCTCTCCTTATTACTTCCTATTAATTGCAAAGATGACCAAAGCTATATTTGCCAACTCCCAACAACTTTTAATCATCATACTCTTTCTATGTGGAGTCATTACTTTCACTAAGATCAATATGAATTCTTTGATTCTTTTTATTCTTTTCTTTTATTCACTCAAGATCATGGCAAAGTAATCAAGCCCTTGACTCAACACTAATCTTTATTATATATAGCTCACGAACTCGATTGCATAGAGGGATCATAAAGCAAAACTCAAAACTAGATCATGCCATGACTTTATTCTACTAAATCAAGATACTACTAATAGGATCGAACTAAGAAAAACGGTAAAGATAGGAGTTGTGATGGTGATACGATACCGGGGCACCTCCCCCAAGCTTGGCAGTTGCCAAGGGGAGTGCCCATACCCATGTAATTATGTCTCCTTCTTTGTTGTTGGTGGTGGAGGTGTTGTTGATGATGCAAGCTTGTCGTCCACCTTCCATGGCATAGGCTCACCCTCATAGAAGGATGATCGAGTCTCCGGAATCCTCAAATCTGCAATGGAAACAGCTCAAAAAGAAAACAGAGGATATTTGTGTGATACGGTCGTCAAAACCTTCGGGAGAATATATAATGAATTTTTACAGACCAAAATACGTATCGTGCAAGAAAACGGAGTCCGGAGGCTACACGAGGTGCTCGCGAGGTAGGGGGCGCGCCCAGTGGGGTAGGGCGCGCCCTCCACCCTCGTGGAGGCCTCGTGTCCTCCCGGGACTGCTACTTATTTTTCTATTTTTCTAAATATTCCAAAACGGAGGAATATTGCTTTAAAAATTGTTTTGGAGTCAGTTTACTTACCGTACCACATATCTATTCCTTTTCGGAGTCTGGAACGTTCTGGAAAGTGTCCCTTATGTATTCCTCCGGGGTTACGGTTTCAATAATATTGGTTTCAACATCTATGGGATTACCTGAAATATAATGTTTGATTCTTTGACCGTTTACCACCTTCGGATTTGTGCCTTCGAAGTTGTTGATTTTTATGGCACCGGAACGATAGACCTCCTCGATAACGTAGGGACCTTCCCATTTGGAGAGAAGTTTTCCTGCAAAAAATCTTAAACGAGAGTTGTATAGCAATACATAATCACCTACATTAAACTCAAGCTTTGGTATCCTTTTGTCATGCCATCTTTTAACTTTTTCTTTAAACAACTTGGCATTTTCATAGGCTTGGGTTCTCCATTCATCAAGTGAGCTAATATCAAATAACCTCTTCTCACCGGCAAGTTTGAAATCATAGTTGAGCTCTTTAATAGCCCAATATGCCTTATGTTCTAGTTCGAGAGGTAAGTGACATGCTTTTCCATAAACCATTTTATACGGAGACATACCCATAGGATTTTTATATGCAGTTCTATAGGCCCATAATGCATCATCAAGTTTCTTGGACCAATTCTTTCTAGACCTATTAACAGTCTTTTGCAAAATTAACTTGAGCTCTATATTACTCAATTCTGCTTGACCACTAGACTGCGGGTGATATGGAGATGCAATTCTATGATTAACGTCATATTTAGCAAGCATTTTACGGAAAGCACCATGAATAAAGTGTGAACCACCATCAGTCATTAAATATCTAGGGACTCCAAACCTCGGAAAAATAACTTCCTTCAGCATTTTAATAGAAGTGTTATGATCAGCACTACTAGTTGGAATAGCTTCTACCCACTTAGTAACGTAATCAACAGCAACTAAAATATGTGTGTATCCATTAGAGGCAGGAAAAGGTCCCATATAATCAAAGCCCCAAACATCAAATGGTTCAATAGCAAGTGAATAATTCATAGGCATTTCTTGACGTCTACTAATATTACCAATTCTTTGACATTCATCACAAGATAAAACAAACTTGCGGGCATCCTTGAAGAGAGTAGGCCAATAAAAACCAAATTGCAATACCTTATGTGCAGTTCTATCTCCAGCGTGGTGTCCTCCATAAGCTTCAGAGTAACACTTGCGTAGGATCTGTTCCTGTTCATGCTCATGCACACAACGTCTAATAACACCATCTACTCCTTCTTTATAAAGATGGGGTCATCCCAAAAGTAATGTCGCAAATCATAAAAGAACTTTTTCTTTTGTTGGTATCTGAAGCTAGGTGGTATAAATTTAGCAACAATATAATTAGCATAATCGGCATACCATGGAGTGCTACGAGAAGCGCTTACGACATTGAATTGTTCATTAGGAAAGCTATCATCAATAGGTAGTGTGTCATCAAGAACATTCTCTAATCTAGACAAGTTGTCTGCAATGGGGTTCTCAGCTCCTTTTCTATCAACAATATGCAAATCAAATTCTTGCAGCAAGAGAACCCATCTGTAAGTCTAGGTTTAGCATCTTTCTTTTCCATAAGATATTTAATAGCAGCATGATCTGTGTGAATAGTTACTTTAGAATCAACAATATAGGGTCTTAATTTATCACAAGCAAATACAACTGCTAAAAGTTCCTTTTCGGTAGTAGCATAAGTTCTTTGAGCATTGTCTAGAGTCTTACTAGCATAATGTATAACATTTAATTTCTTATCAACTCTTTGCCCTAGAACAGCACCTACAGCATAATCACTAGCATCACACATAATTTCAAAGGGCAAATTCCAATCAGGTGGCTGAACAATAGGTGCAGAGACTAATGCTTTCTTAAGTATTTCAAATGCTTCTACATAATCATCATCAAAGACAAATGGTACATCTTTTTGTAACAAATTAGTTAGAGGCCGAGAAATTTTTGAGAAGTCCTTAATGAACCTCCTATAAAACCCGGTGTGACCAAGGAAACTTCTTATACCTTTGATGTCCTTGGGACATGGTATCTTTTCAATAGCATCAACCTTGGCTTTATCAACTTCAATACCTCTTTCAGAAACTTTGTGTCCCAAAACAATACCTTCATTAACCATAAAGTGGCACTTTTCCCAATTCAAGACAAGATTAGTTTCTTCACATCTCTGCAAAACTCGATCAAGATTGCTCAAGCAATCGTCAAAAGAGGAACCATAAACGGAAAAGTCGTCCATGAAAACCTCACAAATCTTTTGACAAAAGTCAGAGAATATAGCCATCATGCATCTTTGAAAGGTAGCAGGTGCATTACACAAACCAAAAGGCATACGTCTATAGGCAAAAGTACCAAAAGGGCATGTAAAAGTAGTCTTTGATTGATCTTTAGCCGACACAGGTATTTGAGAGAAACCAGAATAACCATCTAGAAAGCAATAATGTGTATGTTTGCATAATCTTTCTAGCATTTGATCAATAAAAGGTAAGGGGTAATGATCTTTCTTAGTATCTTTATTTAATTTGCGGAAATCAATTACCATCCTATAACCTGTGATAATTCTTTGCGGAATCAATTCATCTTTATCATTAGGGACAACAGTAATACCTTCCTTCTTAGGGACACAATGGACATGACTTACCCACTGACTATCAGCAACGGGATAAATTAAACCTGCCTCCAGAAGCTTGAGTATTTCCTTTCTTACCACTTCTTTCATTTTAGGATTCAAACGCCGTTGAGGATCACAAACTGGTTTGGCATCCGCTTCCAAATTTATTTTATGCTGACATAGAGTGGGACTAATGCCCTTAAGATCATCAAGAGTATATCCAATAGCGGCACGGTGCTTCTTCAGAGTTTTCAATAATCTTTCTTCTTCATGCTCTGAAAGGTTAGCACTAATAATAATAGGATATATTTTCTTTTCATCAAGATAAGCATACTTAAGATTATCAGGCAACGGTTTAAGCTCAAACACGGGATCACCCTTGGGTGGAGGAGGATCCCCTAGGATTTCAACAGGCAAATTGTGTTTCAGAATAGGTTCTTGTTTAAAGAATACATCATCTATTTCCCTTCTTTCTTTCATAAACATATCATTTTCATGGTCTAGCAAATAGTGTTCCAAAGGATCACTGGGAGGTACGGCAATAGAAGCAAGACCAATAATTTCATCCTTACTAGGCAATTCTTCCTCGCGATGTTGTTTACTAAATTTAGAGAAATTAAACTCATGAACCATATCATCCAAGCCAATAGTAACAACATTCTTTTTGCAGTCTATCATAGCATTAACAGTATTCAAGAAGGGTCTACCAAATATAATGGGACAAAAGCTATCTTGCGGAGAAGTAAGAACAAGAAAATCAGCAGGATATTTAGTTTTCCCACACAAGACTTCAACATCTCTAACAATCCCAATTGGTGAAATAGTATCTCTATTGGCAAGTTTAATTGTGACATCAATACCTTCTAATTCAGCAGGTGCAATTTCATTCTTAATTTCTTTGTATAAAGTATGTGGTATAACACTAGCACTCGCACCCATATCACATAAGCCACGGTAACAATTATCTCCTATTTTAACAGAAATAACAGGCACGCCTACCACAGGTCTATGTTTATCTTTAGCACAGGGTTTAGCAATTCTAGCAGTTTCACCTTCGAACTGAATAACATGCCCATCAATATTATCAGACAAGAGATCTTTAACAATTGCAATATTGGGTTCTACTTTAACTTGCTCAGGAGGTACATTAGTTCTAATATTGCTTTTACGAACAACAGTTGAAGCTTTAGCATGATCCTTTACTCTAACAGGGAAAGGTGGTTTCTCAACATAAGAGGTGGGAACAATAAGATCATTATAAGTGATAGTCTTTTCTTCAACTTTAATAGGTGCAGCTACTTTTACTTCTATGGGAGGATGATATTTAAACCACTTCTCCTTAGGGAGATCAACATAAGTAGCAAAAGATTCACAGAAAGAAGCTACTATCTCAAAGTCAAGTCCATATATAGTGCTAAACTTACGGAAAATATCGTTATCCATAAAAGATTTAACACAATCAAACTTAGGTGTCATACCTGACTCCTTACCTTCGTAGAGGTCCCAATCTTCAGAGTTGCGTTTAATTCTATCCAATAAATTCCATCTGAATTCAATAGTCTTCATCATAAAAGAGCCAGCACAAGAAGTATCGAGCATGGTGTGATTGTTATCAGAAAGCCGAGCATAAAATTCTGAAGAATTGTTTCTCTTGAGAGGTCATGATTGGGGCATGAATATAACATTGATTTAAGCCTCCCACAAGCTTGAGCGATGCTTTCTCCTTCGCGAGGCCAAAAATTATATATATAATTGCGATCACGATGAACAAGATGCATAGGGTAATACTTTTGATGAAATTCCAATTTCACTCTTTTATAGTTCCATGATCTCGTATCACATAGCCTATACCATGTCAATGCGTCTTCCTTCAAAGATAAAGGAAAAGCCTTGTTCTTAACAACATCATCGGGTATACCTGCAAGCTTAAATATCCACAAATATCATCCACATAGCGAAGATGCTCGTCAGGATGCTTTGTTCCATCTCCTGTAAAAGTATTAGCCAGCAGTTTTTCCATGATACCCGAAGGAAATTCAAAAGGAGTTTCATTTTCAATAGGTTCAGTAGGTTGAGGAGAACCTCTTTGCTCTACTGTAAGGGGTGAAGATACCCCGAACAAGCCCCTCATAGAATTACTTTCCATAGTAACAAGTGACAGAAAATTTCAGCACACTATATAAATTTTTCCTTACCAAATTCCACCTACCAAAGGCGCTACACTCCCCGGCAACGGCTCCAGAAAAGAGTCTTGATGACCCCCAAGTATAGGGGATATATCGTAGTCCTTTCGATAAGTAAGAGTGTCGAACCCAACGAGGAGCAGAAGGAAATGATAAGCGGTTTTCAGCAAGGTATTCTCTGCAAGTACTGAAATAAGTGGTAACAGATAGTTTTGTGATAAGATAAATTGTAACAAGCAATAAGTAACAAAAGTAAATAAGGTGCAGCAAGGTGGCCCAATCCTTTTTTTAGCAAAGGACAAGCCGGAACAAACTCTTATAATAAGAAAAGCGCTCCTGAGGACACATGGGAATATCGTCAAGCTAGTTTTCATCACGCTCATATGATTCGCGTTCGGTACTTTGATAATTTGATATGTGGGTGGACCGGTGCTTGGGTGTTGTTCTTACTTGAACAAACATCCCACTTATGATTAACCTCTATTGCAAGCATCCGCAACTACAACAAAAGTATTAAGGTAAACCTAACCATAGCATGAAACAAATGGATCCAAATCAGCCCCTTTCGAAGCAACGCATAAACTAGGGTTCAAGCTTCTGTCACTCTAGCAACCCATCATCTACTTATTACTTCCCAATGCCTTCCTCTAGGCCCAAATAATGGTGAAGTGTTATGTAGTTGACGTTCACATAACACCACTAGAGGTTAGACAACATACATATCATCAAAATATCGAACGAATACCAAATTCACATGACTACTAATAGCAAGACTTCTACCTTGTCCTCAGGAAGAAACGTAACTACTCACAAAGCATATTCATGTTCATAATCAGAGGGGTAATAATATGCATAAAGTATCTGAACATATGATCTTCCACCAAGTAAACCAACTAGCATCAACTACAAGGAGTAATCAACACTACTAGCAACCTACTAGCACCAATCCCGGACTTAGAGACAAGAATTGGATACAAGAGATGAACTAGGGTTTGGAGATGAGATGGTGCTGGTGAAGATGTTGATGGAGATTGCCCTCTCCTGATGAGAGGAGCGTTGGTAATGATGATGGCGATGATTTCCCCCTCCCGGAGGGAAGTGTCGCCGGCAGCACAGCTCTGCTAGAGCCCTAGATTGGTTCCGCCAAGGTTCCGCCTCGTGGCGGCGGAGTCTCGTCCCGAAAGGTTGCTTATGATTTTTTTCTCATCGAAAGACTTCATATAGGAGAAGATGGGCGTCGGAGAGCCACCAGGGGGCCCACGAGATAGGGGGGCGCACCCAGGGGGGAGGGGCACGCCCCCCACCCTCGTGAGCAGGGTGTGGGCCCCCTAGCCTTCATCTTTGGCGATGATTTTTCTTTATTTATTTTAAGGTATTCCGTGGAGTTTCAGGACTTTTGGAGTTGCGCAGAATAGTCCTTCAATATTTGCTCCTTTTCCAGCCCAGAATTCCAGCTACCGGCATTCTCCCTCTTCATGTAAACCTTGTAAAATAAGAGAGAATAGCCATAAGTATTGTGACATAACGTGAAATAACAGCCCATAATGCGATAAATATCAATATAAAAGCATGATGCAAAATGGACGTATCAGCATTGCGGTCGAAATGGGTGTCCTGTTCATCGAGAGGGGTGTGGCGTACTGCAAAACGGGACTCCACGGTATATTGTTCATCTCCACCGTCGACTGCCTCCACGGGCTATTGTTCATCCACCGTCGACCTCCTCCAGCCTCCACTTGTGAATGTTCATCCTCGGGGCTCCTGTTCATCCAGCCTCCACCGCGCGCTCCTCCACCGGCTACTGTTCAACCAGCCCTCTCCACGGGGTCCTGTTCAACCATCCCTCCACGGGCTACTGTTCATCCAGCCCTCCACCGACTACTGTTCAACCAGCCCTCCACAGGGTCGTCATGTTCATCCAGCCCTCCACGGAGTCATGTTCATCCACCGGCTCGATCGGTCGGGGTACTGTTCATCCAGCGGCAACATCCTCTACTACCACAAGATCCTGTTCA